>NW_026555334.1:30988691-31065863 GCF_029017545.1 Prosopis cineraria
TTTTTATATTAAAAATTGATATTTCAATTTTTAATCTTATTTTAATTTATTAATAATAAGAAAGAATTTAGGTATTCCAACTATGTTCATTTGGGTTCAAGTTTGGCACATATTTCTTTAAGCTTATTTGGGACCCCAATAAGTCCAAAGTGGAGGGAACTTTCTAAACTCCCAAGTTTGACCCTTAGATTTTTTTGAGCTTATAGGAGCTGGCTTGTTGAGCTTGGCTTAAAATACAAGCTCTATTATTTTCTTCTTTTCTCCATCCCAGTGCCATTTTTAAGAATCTATAGCTCTTTGGAGCCTATAACCACTCCCAATCACAAAACTCCCTTCACAAAATTACTCTATGCAAAGAGAGTTTTCTAACAATATAATATTGAGGGAAGCAAAGCAAGCTTAAAGATTAATGCCCATACCAAGTATTTAAGTTTTACCAATTGGGAACTGTAGAATTATTGAGGTAAGCATGTACTTAAATTTAATGAGTTTAGTCTGTTGAATAAGGTTGAACTTTTACTTACAGGTATATTAAGATTGAGCTCTAAGTGTAAAAAGAGGGCTTTCAATTTTTAGAGTTAACTACTAATTGAAACTTGGATAATTGTTTACAAATAACTTAGAAATACTTGTTAGAAATTGATTACGGGGTTGAATCACAAGTTTGAGTGATTTTCTAATTATGGATGAATTAATGTGAATTTTTGGGATATTTTTTGTATGAGTAATCAAGATATTGTTTAGCTAAGAAATTATTTTGGTTAAAAAGGATCTTATGATTAAATTTTCATAGTTATTGGAGTTCATTTGAGTTATTGTTAAGCATTCGAGATTCTTACTTTGAAAATGAACTTTTTTGGAATAACTACAAAAGTTAGAATTTGTTGCCCTTCTTGTAGTTTTTAGAAGTGAATTGAGTGTGCGTGGATAAAATGTTATGGTAAGTTTAGGATTGTGAAATTCATTTAGTATGTTTAGTATGCTTGAATTAAAATTAAAAAAAAGAATAATTGGGAGTTTGATGATGAATTTTGAAGATGGATATTGGATATTAAATCTTAATTGAAGGAAATGGAGATTCTGATGAATTAGAGTGTGTACTAGTAACATACAATTCTAACATATTAGTTGAGTTTGAGGAATAATGATCCGGAATGTTGAAGGAGGGAGTAAAATAGGTGGTTTTGATGATTTTAGGGAATTATGGGTTTAACTATGATTTTTATGATTTGGAAATAGCTATTGGAAATATATTGAGGTGTTAAATGTATTGAAATTTTGTTCGGATCAGAATTGTTGAATTAGAGACAAAGATGGAATGATTGATAATTATTGAGATAGCGGAGGTTTTGTGGTATGGAAATGATTCAAATAAGTTGGTTTTGGTTAACAATTTACAGAATATGGACTAAATTTATTATAAAGTTAAGTTTGGGGAAAATGGCATTTTTAGAGTGTCTTTGTAAATTAATATTTTGATTAGTGATATATTGACGTGTTATATTATGAAATTATTATGTAAATTAATTGTGGTTATTGTTGCTGGGTCCAAACATGCAAGCGGTGATTTTTGTGAGCTTGAAGTAGAGCTAACAATGGCTTATCTCTTTATCATGGAAAATCAATTTTATATTAAAGCTTATCTATATAAGCTCCATTGGAATATTGTGTCCATTGAGGATGGAATTGTTTCTTATTTTGTATTTGAGAATATGTGTTTGAAACTGTTCAGCACTTTGACAATTCAAAATGATATGGTTAGATTTATTCAAGCATCCTTGTGTATTTTGAAACTATTTTAGAATGTGATGTGATTTGTCAAGAGCATGAGAGAGTATTTTAGTTTTTTGGTACATGTGATATGGTGCATATGGTATAGAAATAGGAGGTGGTGGCATTTGTGTGAAAAAAAAAATTAAAGTTGCATTAATATCTACACCAATTATATAAGTAATCAATGTAGATATATTATTAATTTTTTTAAAAAAATTATTTTTACTTATCTACATTGGATAGTAAAAATATCCGGTGTAGATATGTTTTATATTTTTATCAAAAAATTTTTTTTAACATATCTACACCTATTATAACATATAACCAGTGTAGATAAGTTTTATAATTTTGTTTATTTTTTATTTTGACAAATCTACACCGGTTATAATATATAACTGATGTAGATATCAATTATTTTCTAATAATATTTTTAACTCTATAATATCTACATCGAGTATTCCTCATAATCGGTGTAGATTTATCATCTTTTCTAATTTTTAAACTTTCCCCTTCCTTATGCTGCTTGAAGATTCATTGTCATCTTTGCTTTTCCTTCTCACACTCGCAAACAGTTAAAACCACACCTAGAGTTTTGAAATACCAATGGTCATGTTTTGAATGCAAAAGTAGCCTTATATAATTTTGTTTTAGATTCATCAATTCTCTGTGAATTAAATTGTTGTAACTACATGACTAATTTATTTTTTGTTTGCTGGTAGAGTGTTGGTAGAGGCCTAAGGCCATTAGATATTGCATGCGACTTTATTTTGCTTAAAAATATTATTTTCTCTTTTGTATTTTCAATTGTAAATTTATTAAAAAAATCTAACTTTTACGGGAGACTCTGCCAATTTTTTTTAAACTTAATGTTTTGCTTTTATTATATATGGAAATGCCGAAGAATATAAAGTCAGCTTCAAATAGGAAGGATGCTTGGCCCTGTTTCTATGCTAAATTTTTAATATATAACTTATTGTTGGAATTGTCAAATTTTCATGGTTGACCCTATTTTTAATATATAAATCTAAAAACTATTCTCAAAAAAAATTGGGAATTGTGCCTATATCAATCCTATTAGGCTAGTTTGTTTCCTATGAATTAAATTATTGTGATTGCATTACTAGTTTATTTTTTGTAAGTTGGTGGAGTATTGGTAGAGGCCTGAGGCCATTAGGAATTGCATGTGACTTTGTTTTTTTTAAAAATATTATGTTCTCCTTGTGTTTTCAATTATAAATTTATTGAAAAGTCCAACCTTTGGGTGAGACTCTACTGAAATTATTTTTAGACTTAATCTTTTGCCCCTTCCTTTATGTGGAAAGGGCCAGAAAATATAAAATGGGCTTCCTTCCTACTTATTAGATAGGAGGGAAGCCAACTTCAAAAAGTATTATAAAAAATTAGAAACTATGATATTATGTGCAGTGATGCAAAGACAACTTTGTATTTAGGGTGCGAGGAATTTAGCCTATTGAAAGTAGTGTTGGAATTGAACTTGAAAGCTAGATCTGAGTGGAGTGACAAAAGTTTCACATAAATGCTTGAGTTGTTCAAATTAATGCTTTTGAAAGAAAATGTGTTGCTAGTTCATTACTATGTATGTCGTAGTATTATTGGAACACTTCTTGACATAGTGGGCAAGTCCAAGGATGGTATGAAGGCAAGATTGGATTTGGTTGACATGAAAATTAAAGAAGACTTACATCCAACGCCGGTTGGTTAGAGGACTTACTATCCTTTAGTTGAACATACTTTATGCAAGGATGAAAAAAGAAGATTTTATGAGTTCTTAGACGACATGAAAGTTTTCGTAAGGTATTCTTCAAATTTTAAAAAGCTTGTGTTGATGAAGGATTTGAAATTAATAGGCCTCAAGTCTCATAATTGTCATGTTTTAATGCAATAAATACTATCGGTGGTTATTCGAGGCTTCTGAAAAGATGAATTGAGAGACATCATAACCAAGATTTGTTTTTTCTCCAATGCTATATGTCATAAAGTCCATGAGCTTGAAGAATTGGATGAATTAGAAAATAATGCATATCTTATCTCGTGCTAACTTGAAAAGCTCTTTCTTCCATCAATTTTTACATTATGACACATCTAATTAGTCATCTAGTGAGAGGAATAAAGTTGTGTGGCCCTATTCATTTACAATAGATGTACCCCATTGAAAGAACAATGAAAATTCTAAAAGGATATGTGAAGAGTCCATACCATCCTAAAGCATCCATTGTTCAAAACTATGTCTCTGAAGAAGTGGTGAAATTTTGCCAAGATTACTTACATAACATATGACCTATTAGGTTGAGATAACATGACGACAAAGATTGTAGACATGGCATTTCTGTGGAGACTACTGATCCTCATGAATTGCAACAAGCACACTTACATATCTTGATTAACATTGATCAAGTTCAAGACTATATAGATGTGCATAAAGAACTTGTAAGGAAGCAAAACAGTTAAATTAGGATGACTGATCAAAGACTAATTAGAGAGCATAACAATACTTTTGTAAAGTGGTTCAAGTAGAAGGTTGAGAGGGAAGATTGTGTTTCTAATATTATTAAAGGGGTGGCACAAGGTCTTAAGTGTGATGTTATAGGTCAGACTATATTTGATATTAATGGGTATTTATTCTACACAAAGTCTCTAGACAATAAGAGTAATGTATAGAACAATGGTGTTATGCTAGTGGCCTCAGGCATGTACTTCTCCAGCTCGAAAGACCTAAATCCTCTATTCACATCTATGCCTTATTATAGGGTTATTGAAGAGATCTAGGAGGTCGACTATGTTAAATCTAAAATTCCTATTTTCAAATGCAAGTGGGTTGATGTTAAAAATGATTTTCATCAAGATAGGATGGGATTTATATTAGTCAACTTGCATACTCTAAGTTTTGGTGATGAACCTTTTATTATGGCAAACCAAGGGAAACAGGTGTTTATGTCACAGATCTAAGAAATAAAACATGGTCAGTGGTTCTTGAAGAAAAAAGGGAGCTTAATATTGACGAGAAGGATTGTTCAAATTTCAATATTTTTGACACTCCTTCTTTTTCAATAGACTTGCCTATACTGAATGTAGAAGATGAAATGGATGATGAATATGGCACAAGAGATGACAATGATGAAGGAATATGGGAGAATATTACTATTTAAAAATATGCTAAAAGTTAGTTAGTTATTTAGAACATGTATGATTTATTAAATTGGTTATTTTTTGTGTTTTATTCATATTAGACCATGTTTTATTTATTAGTTATATCACTGATGATTTTTATTTATTTTCTAAACAGGAACATGGAGGATCAGAGCATTAATCAAGACCAACTTGACCCTTCTACTTAGATCGTGTCTACTAGTGGTGATGATAAGGTGCCTATTAGTCCCTAAACTATAGGTAATAGCCAGTCTACATGATCTAGGAGTCTTAGAAGTGGCGTGTAATTAATAGAGTTGGCTCTGAGTTAGAGTATAGGCAAGAAGATTCTAATCCAGTTTGATGATAATTGGAAGCCAACCAGGCTTAATGCGGCCAAGTTTATCAGTTTTATAGGATAGATGGATGCCAAGAGGAAGAAGAGAGAAGAACAAGCTCAATGAGATGCTTATATTCAATTGTCTCCAACACCATATCACGAAGACACTAAGGAGTCTCACATCTCCAACACCACACCTCAATAGGTACTAAAGAGATCTTCTCCAACACCGCACCTTACAAGACACTAAGGAGAATTGTTTCCAACACCACACCTTATCAAGTACTAAGAAAATCTTGCCATCTGATCTTTATCATCTCCTTTACTCGGGTAAACTCTCACCCTTATGATCATGCTTTTCAAATCATTTAAGGTTCTCATTTACCATTTTACTCATTTCTCAGACATAGCATATATATGGAATACATTCTATTTGAAATCACACATTTTAATGCTTTATTTCAACTAAAAGCCATTTCACACAACAATCACACAACGTTATAAAACATGCTCAGTTTAAAACCATTTCATGCACTACATAGCATATTAATATAATTAGTCAAACAAAAGAAGTTATTCGGTTATCTCAACCCTTCTATCATAAGAAAGGTTACTTGTGGATTTCAACTACCACAACCACATATCTCAAGCTTCCTTTCTCTACTCACAGGTCCAATATGCCAATTTGAACATATTTGGTATTTTTAGTCATTTGGTCCATTTTGACCAAAAACTTATTTTTTTAGTACTTAGGGCTATATTCATTCATAAAATCTTTTTCATTTATCCATTCTAGATTCATTACTTTCAATTATTACTTTACATCACCTCAACCAATTTTATTTCTTAAAAATTAGATTTTCGCCCTAACTACTCTCTCTTTAAAGCTAAAATTGAGCCGATAAGTTCAAAGTTTTGTTTTTCAACTTTAAACCAGTTGCAAAGCTCTAATTTAACTTTCGAGAATCTTTTTATTACTATTAGGTAAGAATCAAACCCCTCAAATTCCACCAATTCAATTTTTATATAACTCATTTTCAGAGAAATTTGTGTAGAATAGAAGGTAAGAGTTATACATAGCCTACCTGATAAGTTATTGATCAAAAGCACCTTCCATCACTCCAAAATGGCTTGCCCTAGCACACCTTTCACTTTCTCTCCTCTCCTCTCGTGTGTTTTAGATTTTACCTCTCTGAAATTTCTGAAATTTCACGAGTTATGAAGGCAATTTCCGATCCATGTGCTACGGTGCATGTAGCACAAGCCACGACATATGACACAGTGAGATTTATTCAAATCACATGCACTTACTTCAACCCGAATTAATATGTATAGAACATTTTGTAGTTTCAAGAATTAATATTCTACACTTTGAACCCTAGCTTAGTTAATGTAGGTTAATTGTGTATGTTAATAGTTGTGTATAAAGGTAAAATTGGTAAAATAAGTTAACTTTTCATGAGATTTATAAAAATAAAAAAATTAAATGTCCTTAATATTCATGATACATATCTAAAGCATATTATATTATGGAGTGGAGGGAGTATTTTGAAATGCAAGACCATTGATTCCTTTTGCCCATTAATTCTTGTTGCAACTTGCAAGTGAACAACCAATTTATGTAGGTGAAACCCATTTAATATGTGGGACTAAGTGTTACACTACTTTCTTATTTTTAATATAAAAGCAACTAGATTTTAACTCCCATGTAATGTACGAAAGAGTTATTACTACAACAAATTAAACTAACAAAAAAAATTACATAAAATGTATGGACATAATATTGTATATATAACGTCTTCTTATTTGCTTTGTTTCTTTGGCATCAAATTAAAGAAGTCATTTTTATTGATATTTTTTTAAAAAAATTACACTCACTAATGTTAAATTTCTTATATTAAATACAGTTAAGGATAATATACTCTACTAAAACAGCTTAAGCCATTTAGTTAGATACTTTCTAAACTTACGTATCTATGATTCATCTTCTAATCTTTAGATGTGAAACTTCTTTTATATTCTAATATTCTCTCTACTACTTTTTCTCTATATTTTTTTTCTCATTTTCTTCTTTTTCTTACTTGGGCTTGTACTTTTTTTAGACTAAGAGACCTCAAATCTATTTAATTTCTTCTTCTTTTTCTTCTCCTTCTCTCTTTTCTTTTTTCTTTTTAATGTCTTGTCGTATTTTTTCATCTTTCATTCTTTCATTTTTTTTCATTTTTTTGTCTCCCTATCAAATCACTCATGATATCATGTTAAATTTCTTATATTAAATATGCTTAAGAACAGTATACTCTATCAAAATAGCTTAAATCATTTAGTTAGATACTTTCTAAGCTTATATATATATGATTCATCATCTAATCTTTAGATGTGGTATTACTTTTATATTCTAATAATTAATAACAAAGAAGATTGAAAGTAGAAAAACCCAAAAATAATAAGCTTAGGTATGACCCATTGCAAAAGGATGAATTAACAAAAGTAAATCCCTATATAATCTACCATAAGGAAAATAAAATACAGGCTGCTCTATACCATCTCCATCTTGAGTACAGCTAGTTACTATTGTCATGCGTGACTCCAAACCTGGGTAGCATTTGTTAGCAAAAATCAGATAAAGAAAATAAATCAAAAAATATATGAAATAAATATGGTTATAGACAGGTATATGGAGAGGTGTGCTGAGAATCGTACAACTCTTGATATGCCAAAATCAACTAAAACATGTTTGAACCAACTAAATGGAAGTATGAAACTCATATCAAGCCAACATCATTGCTCTCATTCTAAAAGTTGTCTGCAATCCAATTAGGTAATGTGAGGAATTAGCACTTCCGCCACCTGTGGTTAGTTTTGACTTTTCAAATTATAACCTATGCTCCCTTGATCTAATAAAACACGTTTTGAAATGTCAATTTAATTTTATTTATAAATTATAGAGTAATTTTTTAAATAATTTTTAAAAGACATGTTTAAAATCATCCTTTATTAAAAGAAAAATATAACATCACTCTTTAAATTTATTATGTAAGGATATATTTAAAATTTTATACATTTTATTTTTTATTATTTTTAATATTAATATTAATGAGTTTGGTAGGGACGTACACCCCATTCAAGTCACTACCTGTCCAATCTGACAACTTCTGAGAACGCAAATTTAAGAAACATGTGTATTTGTTCATCGAGTAACTTTCAGAAACACGTGTATTTGTTCATCGAGTTACTTTCAGCAGGTGGAACCTGAAATCCAGTACTGTGCGTCATCTGCATTAAAATCACTGCGTGTAGAAAACAGAATTGTCCCCAAACTTACATCATTGTATTCCAGTTGTAAAGGTTTGAAGGAAGGTGCACAGCAATTCGCTAAGATCCCGCGTTTTGCATTTGCTAAAACTACAACTTGTAGCAATTTTTTTTTTAATTGTCTTGACTCTTCATTACGACTTCTATAACTTGCTACGCCTACTGACAATCCTACTATTACCTTGAAGAATTTTTCAAAGAGGAAATAGTACTGAAGAATCAATTATCTTGGATTGAATAAACCAAGATTATTCTATTATGTTTCTAACTAATTTATAATAAATCAACGACCAATAACCTATCTTGTTTTGTGCACACCTAACTCATTTATTATGTGTACAAATATATGATGTATGCTTCTAGCTCATTTATTAGATTTTAAAACTTATCGCTACAAAAAAAAAAATGACACTCAATGACAAATTTCAAAAATTATTGCTGAAAATAAATAATCTATGACAACAATAAAAGTTGCCATTGAACGATAATATATAGTCGCCACTGATTGTCAGACTTTTAACGGCAACAAATGTATGTCGCCACCGAAGGTCTAAGTTTCAATGACGATTAACATATTATCACTAAAAGTTAACAATCAGCAGTGACTTTTTAGGGTTGCCGTTGATTGTCAACATATTTTAAAATATGTTATAATTTTTTAAAAACTTATTTTTATAATAAATATGTTATAAGTATATGTCACCGCTGAAAGTTGACAATCAGTGATGACCTTTTAGAGTCGCCGCCAAAGGTGAGACTTTCAACAACATTGAAAGTCACCGTTGAAAGTTTGATTTTATATTTTCATCATTTTTTATTTGTGTTTAATCTAATATTTAACTTTTTAAGATATTAATTTTATTGTATTATTGTAATTTTACAATGAATAATTAAAATAACATAATGAGTTTTCATTTAATATATTTTGTGGTTAAATTGTAACTTTAAAAAAATAAAATTATTTCAAAATAAGGTTAATGTATTATTTAATTCTAATAAGCTAGAGTAAAGAATTAAACCAAACCATATTATTTTACGTCAATTTTTATTATCAAGTAATGTTTGATTTGATTCAATCCAACTATTTAAGCCAGTTTGGTTAATTAGTTTTAATCAATTAACACCAAATCTCACTGAATTGACTAATGCATACTCCTATGTGAAGTGATAAATTCATTCAAAAATCTAATGTATGATTTTTTAAATTTGGAATGCATGTGATGTGGCAATGAGTTTCTATTTTCAAATGTTTTATGATTAAATTGATATTTTAAATAATAACACTACTTTTATAATAATTAGACATGTGATAGTTAAATTTATTCATTCATAGAATGACATTTCATCTAATCTAATTTTTTAATTCAAATTCTACATTTAATACTAGTAACTTTAGATCTTGAAGCTAGTTAAATTGTTTTCAGTTTGATGACTAATGATAAGAAAAGAAAAGTTGAAAGAACAAAAATGAGATATTCTAAAATTTCACTTTTAACTTTTACAATATACAAAATATATCTATGTATAGTATGCTATATGGTTTTTTTTTTATGCTATCTTGTGATATAAATAGACAAAAATTAGATAATATAGTGCATACTTTTCTTATAAAATTATAATTTAAAAATGAAAAATAATTAAAAAAAGTAATGTTTGATGTAAAAATAAGCTAATTACATTAGTTAAGAGTTATTATTAATTAAAAATAAAAATAAAATTTTAAATAAGACTAGCTTGAAAAATAAATGATTATGAGCTAATGTATAATCATCTATATTATTACTATTTATTCTTATATATTTTTATATTATAATTATAAATATGAATATTAAGATAAATAATATAATAACCTCAAGAAGTAAATAAAATAAAATAAATAATACAAATGATATTGTATCAACTATATTTATAGTTTACCTTAGACAAAATAAATAATATAATTTGTAATTTTAATAAATTAAAAGAATTAAATTGAAGCATTTAATGATAGTGATGATATTTTATAAATATTTAATATTTAATATATATGTGATTTGTATAATTTAATAACATATCTATGCAATAATAGACTGCAGGTTCATTCCAGCTTAGTGACAAAATGGTGGGACACAGAAGGAGAAGATCATGGGTTTAAATCTTGGAGGATGTAACTTGTGAAATGAAAATATAAATTGGTGCCTTAATGACACGTGACATGAGGTGGGGGCGAAATGAGGCGGGTGATATGACGCCCTGTGATGTGAGGTGGTGACGACACATGGAGAGTGACGTGGTGCATGAGGTTGGTGAAACCAACGTTACTTTTCAACGGTGACAAAAAAGTTGCTGCTGATGTGTGGTTTCTGTCATGACAGAACCTTGGGACCAACTTCCATAGTGCGTCATTTCTTCGTTCGACATATGATCGAGGTGATTCAAAAGCTTACACAAAGATTATAAAAGGTTTCACTTGTGACATAAATTTTAGGAAAATCTAACGGTCAGATTGAAAAATAGACATAGATGCAAACGTGCAGCTTTTTGATAAAAACTATTTTTAAAATTGTCCAAATTTCATCCTAAGGGTCACAAAATTGTGGGAACATTTGGATACGTCACATAGGACTAGGAGTACCTAATAGAACATGTAAATGATAGAAAAATTCCTTACATCAAAATTTGACTACTCGAGTGTCATTTTCCTAAAATAGACCCTAAGTCCTCAAAATTCACAAATCACACAAGAGTGGTCAAATACCATTTCGAACACCATATATACATATAAATGCACATCTTAAACATTTCCACTTAGCTCAAAGATTCTCGTAAGGCCCACATACCCACTCTCTCTATCTAAGGTGTATGTTTACCTATAGCATATAGTTTACAATGCAACCACTTTGCATTTGCTAATACAATCACACATTTTCATATATATACCAAAATAAATATTTTCTTGTAGTGAAAACTTGGTCTACCAAATAAATCCATCAAAAACACATACCATAACTAAGTTTTTTAGCCACAAGTCTATAAGCAGACAAAAATTCATACACAGGCACATAATCCACACATATTCACATATATGTATAGTCACATCCTACTAGCATCCTAATCTAAATACATCAAAATGTACTTGCTCAAAAGAAAGGGTTGCAATTCTTTACAAATTACATACAAATCCTTAGCTTGGCTCTTTTCCCCATCCACCACTAAATCCTTCGCTTGGACCTGTAAATATTATAAAGAAAGGGGTAAGACAACCACAGTCTCAGTAACAAAGAAATCAATATTCCTTATTATAAGGAAAGCTTTAGTCAAATAAATAAATAATAGATTCAAATAACATATAATTAACTTATTAGAATGCTTGAATGCATGAAATAGGTTGATATGGCCTTTCCTAGCTAATATAATGCCCACGGGCACTCTTTAGCTTGTACGTAAACCTTATACCCACTGTATCTCCATAGGCATAAAATATAAACTAAGGCATGATTTGATCCACCAAATCACCAATGTCTCTTCGACATAAATCCTTAGCAATTGAAGCTAACTCCCTCCCAGAAGCAGCCTGACTTACTCTTCATGTGAGGGCTACTTTGGCTTAGGTGCTCAACCTCACACTTCATATGCCAGATTCTCTCCCTCATTGAAAGGTGTTGAACACTCAATCTACTAACCACTTTAATGTACTGAGCCCATAATACGAAAGGCAACACTGAGTGCTGACAGTGAGCCATAGAGTATCACAATATTACATCTTTCCATTGGTGAACTCCTATTGAGATCATGCCTCTTACCCTTTCCTACCTTTCTCGAGTATTGATCACTTCAACACTCTAAGGTAGTATAACACTCATAATTCATCCCTTAAGTGGTTCCTTAAGTGCAACTTCTCATTTTTATGATCATAATACATGCTAATAATCTTATTTCCATAAATAATATCATTATTAAATAGATAGTAAACATATATGAATTATTATTAAAGTAATACCCTATAAACCCCTCTAAAACATATTTTATTTGCATTCAATTGTTTAAAACATGTAATGCATGCTAGATAATATTATCTACTTAAAAATAGCTAAACAAAGGAATAAAAAATATAAATTCTCTTGTTACCTCAACCTTTTTATACCAAAAGGGTTCCCCTTGTACAAAAATAAGACTTGGCTTGTTCTTTAACTTCCAAAACAAATTGTACCAACAATTCCTACAATATATAAGTGATCCACATCACCTATCATGGCAAATATCATAAAAGAAGACAATGACTCATACCACACAACTTGGGTTAATGAGCTATAACCCATTCTAATGGTCCATATATTAAACCAACCATTCACATAGTATTACTTAACCACTAAAACCATTTATTAGCCACCACTAGGCCAATTTTCAAACCATATAATTTTTAATCACCAAAAACTTTCACTCAGTATTGTCAACTTTCATAATTAGCCCTTATAATGAAAATCAAAGCTTAATTTAAATCTTATTGGATTCAAATAGCACAATTATAACTAAATCAACAGGTTTAAACCATTAAAGAGCAAAACGCAATCGCTTAGGGTTTAATATTTGCCCTAAGACTCTCTTTTTCATCTAATTGCCCACTTAAAATATTAGAGCATCATATAAAAACTTAAAACAACCTCCTTAGGACCTAAGAAAACCAAAGCTTATAAGAACAAAATCTTTAGGATCAAAATCCAAAAACTCAAGAAAACCAAAAGGCAAGGAAGAGGATTGACACAGAGAGTTTACTTACCATAGAGCTGAGCTCGTAAAGATCGTAAAACCTCCAAGATCCCCTCTCTTCCTCCTCTCTTCTCCCTCTCCTCTCTCATTTCCTTGCTCTTGCATTTTGTGCATTTCTTGCTTCTTTGTTCTTTGTTTCAAATTTTGTTTCTGCATGCATTTTCCTCTATCATTTTTCATTCTTGCCATTTTGTGTGGCCGTGTAGGTGTGTCCTGCTCCTTTTCTGCTTACCATCACTGATCTTGTTTAAGGGGGTTTAAAATTTTCTCCCTGCTTTTGGTGTTCCTAATTCAAGGTGAGGGATTGAGTCTTCTTCTTATTAGTCCATATGTGTGAGTAGATGTGGCTAGTTGCAATTTCATATGTACTCTTGTAGTTACTCTTGCATTGATGTATTCAAGTGACTACTTCTTCCCTTTTAGCATTGTTGGCTATTTATGAGGTGATCATTTTAGTAAAATTTGTTGCGTATACTTTCATGCGGGAATTTCTCCAAAAGACAATTGATCCGGTTTCGAAATGAACATATATACCACTGGCTTGATGCTTCTAAACTTCTGGCATATTCATTTAATTTTAGTTTATTGCCATTTTTCTTTTTCTCTTATAGTTATGGGACAAATAATAATTTCTTGTGTAGGCTTTTCTTGAATAAAGAAGATTGCTTTCCTGTTTAGAACTGGATAAGGAGAACTCAAGTCTAAATTTTGGGTTCTCTTGAAGTTGCCTTAATTTTGACATGACAAAAAAACAACAAATCTTCCAATTTGAGCAGAAAGGTCTATCTTGATTGCTTATTTACTTGAATGCAATTCTTTTTTCTTTTCGGTTAGATGTAAAGAAAGGTAGAGGAAGATCAAATTCTGTGTCCTTGTGATCTTTCAGTTTAAGAATACTCATACCATATTGCATTAAGTTATATATATATAAATGTATCTATGTCCCTGTGATCTAGGTATTGTAACCTATGTTCTTAATTAAATCTGGTCTGTATGGATTGAAGCAAATTCTACCATTTTTAACATGTAAAGGTGATTTGCAAAACCTGTACAATGTGGCTTTCGATCAAGCTAGAACAACCCTGACGTTCTTTCCTTTCCAACCATTCACAAGTAGCTGCAAAATTCATGTGCTGTCAACCCACTTTTTTTCCTCTATAACCTGATATCTTAGAACTTGAAAGTAAATGTAAAGTAGGAAGGATTTTTTAATGTTGTGAGAAAGACATGAGACTAAGATCGGAGAGCCCCCCACTAATATTGATGAGTACATATGAATTCTGCGACCTTTTTTCAATCTTTCTAACACTTCTTTCCCTTTCCCACTTCTTTTTCTCATAGAAATAGCAAGTATAGGTGGTTTAGACTTTTTGACCCAATGCACGTAGTATTTAATGCTTCTCGATGTTTTTGCATAATGTGACAAAAGATATACTTACCATATGAACATCACATTAATTAATTAATAATTTTTCAATACATCATAATCATGGCATTAGGATTAAGCATCTGGAATAGAAAATTGATGTTTAACTTGCATAACTTAGACCTATTTCTAAATGTCTTGTCATGGTATATATGTGCGTGCCTAATTGAAGCTAGAAATCTTAAGATGGAGGTGTGAAGAAGCTTATGTTATGCTCCAGCTTGTTAGAAGAGATAAGTGGATCTAAATTTAGTCCCAGCCTTCACAAAAAGGATGTCTTTTGCATCTTTGAGAAAAAAATACGAGGTCAAAGTAATATGCCCCATGTTATGTATGTATTTTTAAAAAATTTATCTCAATGGGATGTAAATAGATAGGTATGGAAAGTGACTTTGAATGGATGTGTTTATTCATAATTAATATGATATTTATGATTTAACTCAATTATTTTTTTTATAATTTGTAGATAGAATGTGAATGAGTACTTTACAATGAAGTAAGAATAGTCTTAGATGTATTTATTTGTACCATGTAAACTTGAGAGTATTGGAAATGTTTTTAAATTCTTAGATTGTAATCTACATTATAATATCATGTACGTTATATAGTATTGGAAATTAGTTAGTTGAACTTTTATATATAGTAAAATTTCTTGTATACTTATATTAATTATATAAATAGTTTTTATATTGATGATGATGTACAATGCATGAAGAGAAAAAATGAATTAAATATTTTTTGTTTTAAAAATGAACCTACGAGAGCATTTCCTAAAAGAAAAGCTCCGATAGGATTCCATATGGGAGCATTCCTTGAAAAGAAAAGCTCCCATAGGCATCTCTACGAGAGGGTTTATAGGCATAAAAGTCCCATATGGTCAAATTATGATAGCTTTTATAAAATGAAAAAGCTACTGTAGGATACTTATAGGAGCCTTTGTTACTGTAAATGCTCCTATAGGTCTTCCCTAAGGGAGCATTTTTCAAATGCTCTTGTATTCAAAACATTTACAAAACACTCCAAAAGCATATTAAGAAACACTCTAAAAAATCATTTTTGTTGCAGAGAGAGAGAGAGAGAGTGTGTGTGTGTCAATGTGAACGGAGGAGGGTGTTTGGAAAGGGAGAAAATTGTTGGATTTTAGAATTTAGCAAGTAAGAACATATCAATAAAAATCTTTCATTGAAATTATTATATTTTTATGTATATTCTTATTAACAACTATGATGAATTTTAGTTACCTTATTAATTAAATTATCTTATGTTTTGAGATTATAGAATAATGTTAAGGGATAGTTAAATTATGATTTATTTTAGTATTTTTCTTAAGAGATATGCTTTTAAGATTGATGAAGGCATTCTTATTTATTTAATTTTAGAAATTTTTGGCCACTCAAAAAATGCAAGAATGGACATTATTTATAAAATTTTATTCTGACAAGTATCAGATTGAAGCTTAAGATTATTTATGCAGGTTTGCTATTGAGAATGAAAATTGTATTTCAAAAATGACAATTTTCTTGTATATTTGGAAAGTGATTTTGAGAGGACTAAGCAAAACACTATTGCCAATGGCAATTCCATTAGCTAATGGCGCACCTTGGTTAATGACTAGTTAGTTTATTTTCGTGAGCTCTATTCTCACGTCCATTATTTGTAGGTCTCACACCTGCATCTATTTTGTGGCTTAGACCATGTTTGGTTAGCATTACTCTCGTGGATTATGTTTCCATATTAGTTTTCATGGCTCAAGCCACATTTTGTTAGCATTACCTTTGTGGACTATGTACTCATATTTGTCTTCATGGCATAAGCCACATTCGACCATTTACCTTCGTAGATTGTGCATCCGTGTTTGTTATTTGTTTTGTTAAATACTCAAAATTCTAAATTTTTAATTAATTTGTGTATTTGAAATTTCAATGGTCTCATTTAGTAAGTGTACTACTTTAATTTACATATGGATAATTTTTTTTCTTCAAGCAAGATAGAATAAAGCAATTTCAATTCACTCTCATTTATGGTTATGATAAGTTTTACATATTTATTAAATTTAACATATTAAATTATTATCTTTTCAATTACTTTACATGATTGTTTGAGTTTATTATGTTTTTTCCTTTTTAAATTCTATTTTTGGTGATGATATTTAATGAAAAATGTTTTGGCTTAGATTCATTAGTTAACACTAAACATCCTATAGATTATTGAGGATGTTATTTATTGATTGAGAAGGGGCTAAGCTTCTAATTGATTTAAATATTTTCTTGAAATATTGTATTGTAGATAGGGGAGGTTCTGCCAAAATTTTTAAAACAATATTGATGCTTTTGTTATAATGTAAATCTAACTATGTTTTAGTAATAGAAAAATTTCTCAACTTAAGGCTCAAGGGATGTATGATATGGTTCATACCTTATGTCAATCACCCTCTATTTTTCAGGCATGACATGAACAAATTAATTATAGCATTACAAAAGTATTTAGATAGTTCTAATTAGAAGTTCACTAAGGGAGAATGACAAATAAGTCCCAAAGGACTAATTTATTCAAGATAAGTCCCAAGACATTCTGAAATATCAATTAAGTCCCATAGGTCCTTAGGAGGCCATATGAGCAATGTTGAAATTACTTAAAAGCACTCATTAACCATGTTCAAAGCTTTGGACTTCCCCACCTCATTTTGATATCTGAATCATCATATGTGCCTTAGATAGAATTCTTTCACAATCCCATAAACATGAGCATGCAGAGAAGAGAAGAAAGATTAAGAGAAAATTTTATCACACTCGACCATGCACAGGAGAGATTAAGGAAGATGTGGATATTGTTGACAAAAGCAAAGAACGCTGACTACACCAAACTCCATCGCACCTTAAGGTATTTTGCTAAATTCTAACAATAGTTTGTAAATTGCTGGAAAGGGACAAAATTAATGAGTAGGAATTAGTTTAATTTGCTTTCGGGCTTATTTTGTTTTTATTCTTGGTGGACTTCATCTTTGGGTTATTAATGAAAGAATATATTTGGCCAAATGTTTTAATTATAGCTAGAAAATGTATTGCAACAATGTGATCTTTTAGGTTTGAAGGTCTTACTTATTATTGTGCTTATTACTAGCCTTGATAAATAGATGGAAGATTTCTTTCATTACTTTTTTTAAAATTTATAGCATACCAATACACTTTCGTAATATGAGCTTTAATCATATAAGCCATTTTTTGTTTAGTGTTTTTGAATTTTTAAGGATTTAACTCTAAAATAATTGGATCAATTCCAAGAAACTGAAATCAAAATTATTGTTCTTAAGGAGGAAAATTGAATCTTAACGTGTAAATTATCAAATCATTCCAAGGGATTTGTAACTGCTACTCTGTAATCTATAACTACATTCTAGTAATGTTTGTAGTTGGAGTTTCTATTTTCCTAAGAACAAAATTGAATCTTGCATCCTTTGCAATTTGCAACTACTACTTTGCAATTTTCAACTTTGTGTAGTAATATTAACAATTATATATACCTCATTTTAAGAAGAAAAATTGAATCTTCCAAATTATGTGATCATGTTTAGGAATTTGCAACTAATATTCAACAGTTTGCAATTTCATGTAGTAACATTTACATTTAAACTTTCTATATTTAAGAAGAAAAATTGAATCTTGCAACTAGAGTTAGTATGATTAATAGAATATATTTATTGAAACTGATTAATTTGATTTTCTCCAGGGTACTCTTTATTGAAATTGTTGTGAGCTACTATTGTAACTAGCAACTTTCTTGTAGCAATCAATCAATGCCTTTGGAAACTATATCTACCTCACTTATCTAAAGGAGGAATTGGAGAAATTACATCTCTGTCATCATCTATCATTTGTAGATACAAATCAAACAAAGGTTGGAGAAGAAGCTGATAAAATTTAATAATGTGAAAATAAAGTTTTTGAGTAGATGTGCTATGATAGCGGTTAACCATAAAAGGAAGAAAGTCAGAGGAACTTCTTGCATCTATTGTAACTATTAACTGATTGAAGAGGGTAGGAGAAAAATCCAAATGAAGTTTAATGATATTTATATATGTTGTAATTAATCATCATAAAGCACCACATCAAATTGGAATTATAGTTCATACTGGCCATTCTATTTTTTCTCCTCACACGTACACAAACAATACTTTTGAAGGAAAATCTTGCATATGCTGACATTTCATTTTACATGTATGCACTCACTCATTCACCCATATACACTAACATTACAAATTAGTGATCTACAAATAGGCATCCGTTTTTTGTCATTTCTAATGTTAAACATCATTAATAAGTACTTCTTACCCTTTCCTCAATGTTCAGTGACTTTTCGTATGTAATAGGTTTATAGTTGTCAACTTCTTGTGCAATGGTTACAAATACTAGTTGCATCTTTCTACTTCATTTATCAAGTGTCTTAGGACTCCATCTTGTTATACCTTCATATTCCATTTGAATAATTGAGACAATGTAGCAGATAATGGCCACACTTTGGCATCAGCAGTGCATTCTCTTTCTTGAGGCTTTAATTTTCTGCTCCTATGGTTGTTCTAGTCCTATTAAGTTGAAAGTACAAATCCTTCATTACTAAGGCATAGATAATTGTATGTTAGTGTTGATCTAGTTGTTGATCCTACCAATTTGTAAAATCAACATGAGTAATATGCTCAATATTACAGGTTCATATGTGGCATGGAAGGCTAAAATTATCTATAGTAATGAGAAACCTACTAATAAAAATTTTAAATTAAAATTTTCATTGGCCCCGAACTTAACTACATGTATTTACTTCAAATAAACATTCCGCCTTACCTTAACTGCTCATATTTGTAGAGATGACTATAGGATATATGACATAAAGTACTATGCAGAATGGGATGGTAGAAAAAGAAAGGAGGACTCACAATGGAGAATTTTTCAAATGTATGTATATGTGATCTATAATTTTTCTAATTTTTTTCTTTCAACTATCAATGTCAAACTTAAAATTTTCTCATATTTTTTTAGGAACAACTTAGATAGTTTAAGGTGGATGTGGTATGGTGGCTGGTTAATCACATAAGAAATGAAGTGAGAAATAAAGTTTTTACCTTTATTTTAGCAGCTAACTGATCAAAGAGGGCAGAGAAGAAGTCTAAATGAACTTTAATGTTGTATGTATAACGTAATTACAATATCTGATGGCTTGTACAATTGTGCTTCCCAAATGCAATTATGAACTCTATTGTTGATCTCTAATATTGAAATGTATTTGTAATGTTCGAACTTCAATCCCCAACTTCCTTCTGAGGACTTTGTAACTTCTTTTCACTATTTTAAGAGCAATATCTATCAAGTTGCCAACCAATCAGATTATATATTATACTCAATCAATCAAGTTGCCAAGCAACTTAAGTATCAAATTTTGCAACTATCTCAAAAGAGTTATTATTCTAGAACATGGCTCTAGTTATTTGCAACTAAGATAACAAATTGACTTATGAATAATTTGCAACTCCTTCTTGAAATTTTGAGTGGAAAGACTATTAAATTCTTAAAAAAGTTATAATTCTAAGATGTGGCTCTAATAATTTGCAACTGAGATATCAAATTTTAAAACTTCCATACAAATAATTTGCAACTCCTTCTCAAAATTTTGAGTGGAAAGACTATATTGAATTCTTGAAAAAGTTATAATTCTAGGACATGGCTCTAGTGGTTTACAACTGTGATACTAAATTTTAAGACTTCCATATGAATAATTTGCAACTCATTCTCAACATTTTGAGTGAAAAGACTATTGAATTCTTGAAAAAGTAATTATTCTAGGACATAACTCCAGCAATTTGCAGCTAAGATACCAAATTTGACAACCACATTATGAATAATTTGCAACTCCTTCTCACAATTTTGACTAGAAAAACTATTGAATTCTTGAAAAAGTTATTATTCTAGAACATTGCCCCAATAATTTTCAACTGAGATACCAAATTTTACAACTATCTTGAGTGAAAAAATTATTAAATTCTTGAACTTGCAAAGCTACCAAGTTATTATTCTAGGACATAGCTCCAGTAATTTGCAACTGAAATGCTAAATTTTGGAACTGCCTTACAAATAATTTGCAACTCCTTCTCAAAATTTTGAGTAGAAAAATTATTGAATTATTGAACTTGTAAAGCTACCAAGTTATTATTCTAGAATATGGCTCCAGTAATTTGCAACTAAAATACCAAATTTTGCAATTGCCTTATAATTAATTTACAAATCCTTCTTGAAATTTTGAGTGAAAAAATTATTGAATTCTTAAACTTGTAAAGCTGCCAAGTTATTATTCTAGGACATGACTTGTAACATCCTAAGTTTTCCAATTAGTAATTATCAGTGTTTTCAAGGGTAATTTAGTCAATTTAAATAAATTATTGATTTATCAAGGTTTATGGGAGACTAATATGGCTTTTGAATCCTTGAACAACCTTAGAAGAGAGGTAGGTCGATGTTCAAGCGAGTCATGACATGGAAGGGAGTTTAAAATTTTATGGGATTTTCTGTGCTATGTACTGCGGTAAGCATGTCAATGCGCCACAGCGCACATGCAAAATTTATACTTATCAAACCCAAAAAACAGATCAAAAATAGAAGGAAGAAAGTGGAATAATGAGAGATCGATAGAGAAGAGCTTGTGGTCTACTAGGACACGATCCCTAGGCTACTGTGGAAGCATTTGGAGCTTGAATCACCATTGGGTAAGTTGCACATTCCCTCTTCCCCCTCATTATGTGAAAATCTAGACATTTGGGGTAATAGGGGCTTTGATTTTAGTTTCCTTAGATTTAGACCAAACCCATTGGTTTATTTGAGGTCTTGGGGAGTTAAATCAAGCCGCTAACCCTAATTTTATGAGTTTTATGGTTGGTAAGGTTTTAGACAAACTCTAAGTATAATTTGAGGATTTTGAGATAATGTGAGACATTGGTTAGTGAATTTAGTGTGTTGGGATGTTTAATAGCATGGTTAGAGTGTTTGGGAATGGTTGATGTTGTTAGAAAAGGAATTTAGGAATTTTAGACACCTAGAACCTAGTGAATTCAGGGTTAATTGGAGTAATAATTGATAGTTGTCACTTGATTGTGTAGATTGAGCATTATTTGAGCTATATCATGCGTATAAAACATGTAGAGCTAACGTTGAGCCACAGTAATCCTTTTATGTGATAAAGGATTAAGGTAACCACATAGTTTATTATGTTTATTAACTATTATAACTATGTAGAAGTAAATACAAATGGTAAAGTTGTGGTTTTGAAGAATTTTGTGCATAATTTGATATTGTAAATGATTTTAGCATGAAAATTGATTTGTAAAAGGTTATTGATTTTGATTGATATGTATACAATATGTATATAAGTTTGTGATGTGGAAATGTGAAGAAAAAGTAGTGAAAATTGTGAAAGAACATGATTATAGGGGATGGGAGTTCACCCGAGATATGTGGGATATGTGTGTGTGGAGATATGTGAGTGAAAAATTCATATGGTTGGGCTGGCACCATGGGACATCCGATGCAGCATTATATGGGACTGTTACCATGGGACATCTGAGCAGTTTGGCAACTCCTTAGTACCTATTAGGGTACGATTATGAGTCACGACACCTCTATCACAAGTATGTGAAGAGGGAAAAATTATAGTCTATTGGAGAGTTAGATTACCTTTGGCCATGTATTTCTACCATCAAAAGTGTACTCGGGTCAATAAGTGGTTGATCTAAGAGACCCTATGGTTTCATGTTGGGGAGCATTGGAGGTTCGGTGGTTAGATGATCATACTAGTGTGAAATTATGTGGAACTTTTGTGAAAAGATGCACTTATATTATAAATATGTTATAGTTGATATTACCTTAGTTTTGTTACTTTATCATGGTTATTTATGGTAATAAGCATTTAATGAACTATATTGGTTACTAAGATATTTATCTCACCCCATGGTTATATTTTACAGGTGAAGGTTCCAGTAAGGGCAAGGGGAAAGAAGGAGAATTTGAAGAGTGAAAAGCATCATTGTATAGCTCTTCCCTTTCTTCTTTTTAGGTATTGTAATGAATATTGTCAATATGTATAACGCCAACTTAGGTACATGACATTATTTTAGATATCACTTGTACGAATTTGTTATAAGTGTGTGTATCTTGGTCCAAGGATAATGTGTGGATTATGTGTGTATGTGTGTTGGGCTAAGTTATAATACAAGTGATGAATTTGAAGTGAATTATGTGCCTAAAATGATCAAGTTGATGTGTGTGCTAAATACAATCCACCCCTTTGTGTTATTGTCAAATGGGAGTTTAATGGTCATTTTGAGTGTGATTGTTTATTTGTGTGATATGAATGAATTTTCAGGTTGTGTGTGGTCTATTTGAGGTAGTCAAAGCGTCTCTGGGGCTAATGACATTTGGTATTGTGAGTTGGACACCTTTGCATGTATTTTGATATCAAAACAGACCATTTTGGGTTCAGGTGTCTATATTTTAAACGGATAATTATTTGAGTATGAAATAGGAGCCATTAGTTAGAGGGCTCAAAGAGCTTTATGTAAATACTTGAATTGCTCAAATCAACGTCGGATGGCAAAATGGCGCGCTTTGGAAGTTTGAAGGGCTATTATGATAGCAATTTGCTATCATGACAATAGGTGCAAGCCGCGGCCCGTGGTTGTTGCACCGCAGTACATGGGACCTTCGAGGACTCGTCCCTCTGTGCCATCTGCCACGGTGCACTAGAATTGTAAAAGAATGGCGTTTTAGCTTAGTTTTGTTGTAGTTTGTTTCCCATGCTTTTGTATTTGATCTTAATTAATTTTTTAACCATGGTTTAAGGTCAAATACTGTTTAAAAAGGGTTTTCCTTGCGATCTCATTATTTTAAAACTAATTATCTTTAAAACCCTTGAGTTGTGGTAACCTCTTTATGAAATTTTATTTAATCATAGTTATTACAACGGTGTGTGAGTGTTGTCCTGGTAATGTCAAGGCGGACATTACATGACTCTAGTAATTTGCAACTGAAATCAATCTAACTAATCCTTCAAGAGACATTCCTTCTTTGATCATTCTTCCATTGCAACTCCCCCATCATAATGCATTGTCCTTTTGCAATATCTCTACCAAAATGAAAATAACAAAAAATTTCCTTTAAACAACTACTTTCCATCATACCTACTAACATCAACCTACAATAAGAAAAATAAAATGTCATAATATATCACTGAGAAATAAGTTACTTTTGACATTAGCGATTTTTGCATCAGTGAGATAGTGACAATGTTCCATCTTAAAATGTGGACACTCGATGATAAATTCTTACACTTTTCTTTGCAAAATGTCGAATCTTCATGTCAAATCTTTAGAAATATGAAATTTAAAAAAACTTTCAGGTTCAGTTGCAAAGAACCATTCTCTCTCTTTCTTCATGAGTGTCATTTTGCATGAGAATCAAAGCTTACTTGAATCAATCTTTTTGGTCAAACTATAGGGATTTGCCAAAAAAAAACCTGTCTGAATGCACTAGCCAAAAAAACTCACATATGCAGAGAATAAGAGCTTACTTGAGTTAATAATTAAGGCAAGTCCACCTTTTCCATGTGCAACTCTGTTTTACGAAATCTCTCTCCACTTACAAGAGGCTCTTATTAATGGTGGGAAGGAGTTTAATTGGGAGGGAAATGTTAGAGTTGATATGATGAGTGTTGATGTTATACTTAATCATAGGTGTATTTTAGTCATTTCTAATATAACTCAGATTTGTGAAAAAAAGCATGGGACTTGATTGGCCTTTTAGAATTACTTGGGACTTGACTAGATTTAATGACTCCCTTTAGGACTTAATTGTCATTTTCCCAAGATATAATCATTGAAAAGGACAAGAGTTGTATATAATATTCTATTACAGTCAAAAGTGGACATTTTGCGTATGATGCATGCATGTTTTGTTTGGAATCTCACTATTTCCATGAAATGTGTTGTGATTTCTTACTGCCGAAAGTTATACGTAGTTTGGTACAAAGCATTTATGAAAAATTAATAAAAAATTTTAAATAATTCAATATTATTTTTTTTCCTGATGTTAGTATTAGTATTTAAGGGAGCTTAAACATGCAAGGCTTACAAGAATGATTTTGAATTTCACAATTTGTATTGGTCTCATCTTTATTACAAAGGTGGTGTGACACAATGAAAACACACCTTTAGTCTATAGAATAAGTTACTACCAACTAATAAATAAGACCTATATAATTGGTTGGTTATTAGACACCAATTTGAAAAATTTATATGTATGAACTCTATCATTAATTGATCAAGTAGGTTAATAGACCATGTAGTACAGTAACTATTACAACTAATATCTTCTCGCTATACTTGGAGGAAAACAAAAGCCCATATATAATATATAAATAATGAGTCCAGCGTCTTTTGAACGTAGGTAATAAAAGAAAAAGGGGAGGCAACATAAATTGTATGATAGTTATGCTTAGTTAAACATGACGCTCCTGCCTATGCATAAACATGGCCTTGATCTTGTTCAATGATACTACAACATCAATCATATTGCGACGTGCTTCTAGAAGATCAGTACAACAATTCAAGGCCAATTCAAGAATAGAGGATGTAGATGTCAATATATTATTTATATAATGTTCATCTCCTTGCAATAAATTGGAATCTATGACTTGAATTATTGCATGTGGCATTGACTCACTTACCCAACTCTTCAAGCTCAATCCAGAGACAAATATATCTTCTGTGGCTTTTTTCTTGCAAACACCTCTAGTAGCATAATTCCATAGCTATACACATCTATTTTTGTTGAAACAATTCCGAAAGATCCATATTCTGCATATAATTGAATTTAAATAATAAAACATAAGTAATAACTAAATAAGACTATTCATTTGGTCAATTAGAGTAGATACGATAATAGAAAAATGAGAAATAAGTTATGCTGTGCTATCTAGTAGTCTTTGAGTTTTTGAAATGTATATTTTTATTTACCACAAAAATTAATAGGATAATTTTATGATCATATGGAACCAAATAAACCCAGACACAGTCTAGTACCCATAAATAGGCATAGATATGTGCACAATCGTCATACATACATTTTGAAATACACATTCATCTTGATGTTCTAATATTAATTAATTTAATAATTGTATATTCATATAAAAAATTAAATTAAACAAAGTTCAAGGAATATTGTAAAATTCATAAAATAGTTATTCCATTTTCTATTTAAATACAATAGTCTTTCTCATGAAAAAATTAGATGAAAATATCCAAGAACATTTGTCTCTATAGAAGAATTAAGGGACCAAGTTTTAGGCATTGAAGACTTTGATAAATTGCAGTTAATCAATTAAAATATACATTAATAATTGAATCAAATCAAGAACATTAATGTGTTTTTGAAGTCCAATAGTATTTATCATAAATATTAATTAATTTGTCATGCACTAATTTTATATAATATTACATAATCTAAAAATGGAAGATAATATATGTAATAAGCTTTTATGAATATAATATTTAAGATTTATATTGTTAGAAAGTAAAAGAAGAAGAAAAAATTTGAGACACCATGTTTAAAATAATTACCTGGTGCAATATAGCCAATAGTAGGTATTGTCTCTGTATATGTCTTAGATTCCCCTTTATCTAAGATTTTGGAAATTCCGAAGTCACTCACATGAGCAACCATTTCATCATCTAATAAATTGTTGCTTGGTTTCAAATCACAGTGAACAATTGGTGCTAACAAGCCATAATGGAGATACTCCAAAGTAGTTGCTACATTTATTATTATGTTCAATCTTTGAAGAAAACTTAAAAAATAATTGTGAGAATATAATCATTTTTCAAGGCTCCCATTGGGCATGAACTCCATTACCAAAGATTTAAAATCAACATTAGAACAACAACTTATAACCTTCACCAAATTGCGATGTCGTGCATTATGTAATATGTCACATTCTTTTTCAAAGCTCCTTAATATTGCCTGGGAATCATAATTGAAGATTTTAATTGCAATGATCATTCCACTTGAAAGCTTTCCTTTGAACACAGTACCATAACTGCCCCTTCCAACTATGTTACTCTCATCAAATCTATTGGTTGCTTCTTGGATTTCAAAGTAAGAAATCCTTCTTGGCACTCCAAAAGTTGATAAATCCATTTCAACTTGACGCTTTGAATTTTGTTGAATATGTCTTAAAAGGATAATGCTCGAGAAAATCAAAATTATTGACACAACTATGGGTAATGTGCATTTCAATAAAAGTAGTTTTATCATTGATCTTTTTCTTGATTCTTTTTTGCATGGAGGCACTTGGAGTTGTGGTTGGCCACAAAGAGCTTGATTCATCATAAAAGATTCAGGAGTCAAATTCTTAAAAATTCCTTCACTTGGGATCTCTCCTTGGAGTTTGTTATAAGAGAGATTGACATACTTAAGATCAATAAAAAACTCCAAAGATTTAGGAATCTCCCCAGGAAAATTATTTTGGGAAAGGTCTAAATTTTCTAAGCTTAGCAAATTCCCAAAAGATTTAGGAATAGGTCCTTGCAATTCATTATGTGCTAAAGAGAGAATCTACAAATTTTGCAAGCCACTCATAGTTTCTGGGATGATGCCTGAAATATGATTTTGAGATAAATCTAATAAGATAAGAGCTTTTAGGTTCTCAACCCTTGATGAAAGACCCCCAACAAAATGATTGAAAGATAGATTTACTTTCAATATATCACTCAAATTCCAAAAGGAAGAGGGTATTTCTGATATTATCTTATTAGAGTCCAAGTAAAGTTCTAGTAAAGAGGAAACATTTGCTAAACAATGCGGCATTCCTCCAAAAAACTTGTTTCTACCCAAAGATAAATAACCAAGCTTTGTGATTTCACATATCTCATCAATTATTTGGCCATTTAACTCATTGCCTTCAAGATTCAGATATTGAAGATATTGTATGCCACCAATTGCTTTTGGAATTGAGCGAGTCAAAATGTTTTCTCCCAAAGATAGTACAAAGAAACTAGTGAGGTTTCCAAAAATTGTTGGAAGATTGCCTGATATAAAGTTGCTTTCAAGGTGTAAGATTTTCAAAGTTGAAATATTAAAAATGTTCAATGGTATAGATCCACTCAACTTGTTAGATGACAAATCCAAGATCTCAAGCTTGTAGAGATTGCCTACTTCCACGGGTATCAACCTATATTCAAAAGATTAGTTTTAGTGAAGTTACCTAGAGTGAATACTTAAAATAGTGGATAAGACAAATGTCTAACTAATGCGATGTATCATTTTTTATGCACCTTTTACGTGAGGTCAGGCAAGCTCTACATCTAGATTTTACCCTTTTTTTTTCACACACACACACATTAACAAGATGGACATTTATCTTTTATCTTTTGCATAGATCTTTTAAATTTTTCGCATAAATATAGTTCAGTTTATTAAAAAAGAATTCTGCTAACAAAAAAAAATTAAAAAAACATGTAATTACTGCTGTTTCTGATTTTGCAAAAAAAAAAAAAAATACGTGAACTTGAAAAAACAAATTGATTGTAGCAATTCTATATAATTTATGAAACTATAAAAACATATCTACAAAGTTTAGGTTTGTTAGATCACCAATTTTATTAGGAATACTTCTTTTAATTTAGCAAAAGATAAAATAAACATAACAATACTATGATTTGTTGGATACATACCTTCCAAGTTATTGACATGAAGACGTAACAATTGAAGCACAGTCAAGTTTCCAATACTTTTGGGTAAATGACCTGAAAGAAGATATTAGCACTTATAGACATAAGGGACACTTTAGTTAAAGCACAAATTGTCCAATTCTATTGAGAAATCACACATTAGTTGGGCATAAGGTATTTCCAACATTTTCACATATTTTAAGTAAACATTCTTATATTGTTAACTTGTCAAAAAAATCCTAAAATTCTGGTGTACACTTTTTAATTAAAGGAATAGCTCTAGGAAAAAAAGAATTAAAGAAATAACTGATTGAGCTTATGATATACGTATGACTCATGAACCATCCATCTTAATTAATTTTCCTCACCTTCCATTGCGCGCGTGCACACATATTCCACTAATGATTTCACATTGTCTTGAAATTACGCTTAAGAGCGGACATACATGTATTCTGCTTTTTCAATTTTTCGAAGATAAATCAATCATTGAATTAATATTATACTTATTTAAAATTCGTTAGTATTTTTCCCGGGGGCATCCAAGATTGTCTAATTTGGGTATAATCGAATTGTAGTTGAATTGATCATAATACATTCATATAATTTTAATTTAATGCATAAAAAAATTAAATGAAAAAAAGAAATTATAACGGAATTGTTTTACTAATTTTGAATGATTTTAAAGGGCTCAAAAACCTAAAACTGACTAGTTATCTCTATCTCGTTTATCCAAACCTTTCTCTTTGCTTTGTGTTAAGATTTTATTATATTTATTACAGCTCAGTAATCTGCTATGACTTAACAGTTGGTATCAAAAAAATTAGGACCCTATTGTTGTTGTTGTTGTTGTTGTTTAACTATGTACAAGTATTCTTTTATTGAAGACAATCTTATTTAAAGCAAAATGAATTAGATAACCATATAAAATTCTTCTTCTTGTGTAACAATAAGATCTAGTAGATTCCCAAGCTAAAATGTTGTTTTTGGGGTGACAGGGCATGGGACCTCTAGAAGAAGAGAAATAATGAGGTGTTGGATTCAAGAGGTGGGAATGAGAGAGACCATAGCAAGAAGCTCATTCCAGGTCAATTTATGGCATCATAATAAGTTCTTCCTATTGCCATCATCTCCTCCATAAAAAAAAAAAAAATTGGCAAGGACCTTAGTTCCATCAAACACCAAATGCAAGAAAAGATTAGATATTTTCAAACTCCAATCGATGACCAAATGGGTGACATGTTCCCTCCCATTATGAGAACCATAGTCAACCACCAAACTACAGTTTTGGGATCTGAATGCTTAAGCTTTATTTTTGCAGATGGGGGTTTGTTTGCAATTTTAGAAAAACTAATGAATATAAGTACCAAATTTTGATGAACAACGTTGATACGTTGAAGTTGATCCAATTGGGTCTTACTTTCTCTTTTATACATACATATATATATAAGGAAGGGTGAAATGTGAAACACGGCGATTGGTTGCGAAGCCTGTAAAAAGCCTTTTGGAAAAGAAAGAAAAATTTAAAAATCATAAAATAATACCCAATATTTATTTACTTCATGCTTCTTTCCAAAATGTGTTTTATATATGGACTTCTGACTTGATTTTTATGTAAATATAAATTAATTTGTCGAGGAGAATTTTTGTTTAAATGAAAATTAAGGAAGTCCAATTTGTTTGATGGTCTTGATCAACACCAATGTCCAGTGCATAAAAGTGAAATCAAAATACATTTGGTAAGATTGAATTTAGAGATGGCATAGTGGGTAGTGCATACCTGTGAATAAGTTACCATCTAATATTAACTTTTGAGCTTGTTGCATTGTGTCCAACCTGATGGTATAGCCCCAAATAATTTGTTGGATTGAAGATGCAAAGCTTGTAAATTTGGAAGGCCATGACATACATTTGAGGGAATGCTTCCCGACAAATTATTCCAACTAAAATCAATCTCTTGTAGCTCAGAAATATTAAAGATAGGTGATGGTATTTGGCCAGAAAATTGATTGCCTCCTAAATGTAGAAGTTTCAGACTTTTAAGAATACCAATTTGTTCAGGAATACCTCCTACAATGTTATATATAAAAAAGATCCATCAAATTCAGTGTGGTCCATCAAAATATTACTGTTGAGGTTGGAAACAAGAGGGAAGGAAAATGATAAGATAACTTTAATTTGAAACTATTGATAACTTATTCTTCCTCAATTTTAGAATTAGGATAGTGTACATGAAGTATAAAATTAAAGCCAATTAATTTGCTACCCTTGGCTCTCTCATTAATGAGTTTGCCTCCAATATTGGCATTTGCTGATCATAATAAATTTAATATTTTAACTAAGAATTCTGAAGTTGCAAAATAAAAAGAGAAAAAGTTATAATGCTCTTGAACTCCAATTATGAAGTTGCAAATTTGTTATATCTTAAAAATTTTTGTTCGGTGCAGTGCAGTGTTGACAAATGGCAATTAATTACAGGTTATTAGACCAAAAGAATTTTTTTCGCACAATGATGATCAAAGTTGCAGTATTCAAAGGCAAATGATCTTGTATCTAATAACTATTTTCGTAGTCAAAATATGTATGTCACTTGAATTTGTAGATTTTGATTATTGGATTTTGGGATATATAAACCTACATTGTCAATGAAAATTGGCGTTGAAATTCACGTCTTTAATTTTTTTGTTTTTGTGAAATCACGTTCAATTTTAGATAAAAGTTCAAGATGGCATTATTTATTGAACAAACTAAAAACTATGGGGTTAACGGGTAAACTTAAACTTCTTTTTATGTTTGGCTGGAAAAAACTTTTATCTCGATTAAGCAACTATGATAATGATTGGACACTTACAGTACTTCAACATATATATATATATATATATAAACGTATTTAGAGTATTATCCCCAATTTGAAATTCTAATGAGGGTCTAAATAATATTGATGTAAATGTAAAACACATTTTCAACAAATTCACCTATTTAAATTTACATAAGTCTACCAAAAAACAATACAGAATCATAAATTTATCAAACAAGGTGAAGAATTAATTAGGGCATTGGAATAAACTCATTTTAATGAGTCCAAATTAAAATCATAATGATGTTTGTAGCAAAGAAAAATATTATATAAATCAACTAAAAATGTTCACTTCAGGCAAACTTTATAAAATTAAAAGTTTATATATTCAATATCATTCCACAATTCTTTTTTTTTTTAAGAATTTTTTTATCAAAAATTGGATTTCCAAACAAACAACAAAAAATGACTTCTAAGATTGAGGAAAGAGAAGTCAAAAGAGGATAAGATAACAAAAACCATTAAGGAAAAGTAGTTGAGGTAGAGCAACAAAGACATATAGGACAACCCATAATTTGATAGTTCAATATCTTTCATGCATCTCTCTTTGTGGATACTTAAAAGGAAAATATTCATGGAACTAATGAGTGAAAAATAATTAGAAGAAAAAGATATTATTGTGAGATTCAAAAGAAAAAAGCATGAATTGAGTTGGAAGGAAAAATCTTCATAGAATCATGAACAGTATTACATGCTAACCTGCTTTTTAACCCAAAACATAGAGGTAAATAGAGTAAACAATTCTTGCGCATGTGAGCCACAAATCTGAATGTGAAAAGATATTTTCCCCTCATTTGGCTTAATTTAGAACCAGTTATGACAATGCTTGTATTTTATGTTTTTTTTTATATGGTAAGCATTGCTTCAAATGTTTTCAGTGTTGGCCCGATTAAATGTATGGACACCAAGTAGGACCATTTCATTTCAATACTTACATATTGGATTTTGTATCATTTGCTTCATCTATGCCTACTGGGACAGAAAACAGCTCTATTTTTCTTTCCTTATGTTGAGAAGAAGTTGAGACCTTTTCAAATAAATAGATCAGACAAAACCTAAACAATATTGTTTAAGAAATTATACTTTGCTTTTGGATGAGTAGATGAAATGGGAGGCAAGAAAATGGCAGTACAAAAATAGAAGAGAAACTGTTTTCTTCAATTAGGTTTATAACTATACAAAAAAAAAATTACAAAAGAATAAAGAAAAGTGATTATCTAATGATGTAGGCTCTTTGCCTCCTTTCCCCTCGTTTGGGGAAATTTTTGATGTTTTCTCTCAAAATCCCTCATTTTTTTAGTGTTGATGATTTTTTTAAAACTATCATGTATATTTTAAAGAAATAATCAGATGTTTATATATTCCCCAAAAAAAAATGTTTGGGTTTGATTAATTAGGAGTACTTGTAAATTTAAAGAGTAAAAACAAATATTTTTAAATATATAGAAATTCATTTTTATGTAAAGTACAACGATTAAAGATGATGAAGATATAAATGTAAATAATGGCTTTCATGTTGCTTTCAAGAGCATCAGAAGGCATGAAGCAAGGATTTGGATCCCCTTCAAACCTAATCTCATCTAAGGATGTTCAGCTTTTACCCATCCTGATTGGCCCAGTATCATCCTGGCCCAAAACACATTGGGACGGGACTTTGCAGGATGGGACGAGAAAGGAGTTTGGGACAAGATAGGATACAGGATTACCATCGAGACTTTCCTTCCCGTCCCGAATATTATATATATATATATATATATTATTTTTTATTTTAAAAATATAGATTAAATATATTAATTATATTAATATAATTTATACTTATGTTAATTATATCAATTATAATTTCAACACTTGTAATTCTTATATAAAATTAAAGTTTTTTAGATTGATAATTTCAATAATATAGAGTAAATAGGGCAACATCTTTCTTTATAATATGTTAATTATATTAATATAATTTATTCTTATATCTATCTATTTAATAACTTTTATTTATATTGTATTTCTTGTTTTTTTTGGAAGAGTAATTAGCTTAGCATGTCTCAATTAAAGTAGAAGAATGATGATTTGATATTATTCTTGACTTGTCTATTGTTGTTGCTCTTATAGTTTAGAGATTACTTGTAATTCCTATCATAACATGTAATTATGATTAATGTAATTCAATAATTGGTTTTAAATTGTTGTGATTTATATACTTGTGTTGTTTTGATTTTAAACTTAATAAATTATATAATTTAAAATTTTCATGAATGTTATTATCCAAATCTTTTTTCAACATTGTCTGATTTATTAGGATGGCAAGATGTCCCGATCTCATCCTAGTCCCGTCCCAATTCCTAACGGGATGAGACGACTTTAGGATGGGGTGGGACACGGAACAAAAATTTACCCTTGATCTTTTTTCAAGACGGGACATGAGATAGGAGTTTCCCAGCCCCATCTCATCCCGTGAACTCTCCCTAATCTCATTCATCCATTTAATTATTCATTTAGTTTAATGGTGTCATATTGTTAATCATATCATTAAAATAAATAGATTATTTACAATCATCACTTAAATGCTTTTGAAAATAAATTCATAATCTTATTCATGATAATCATTAAATAAATAGTATATTTATTTAATATTACAATTAGCAATTCGATGCCATTAAACGAAATGAAAAATTAAATGGATGAATACGATTGAGTATGGAGGGATGTATTGAGGGCAGATATGGAGAGGATCCAAATCCTAAAGCAAGACAATGAAAACAATAGGTTGTGATGTGAATGGATTCATATTTTTAAATTTAAAACAAAAAAAAGAACATAAAAGAAAAAACACTTGTTTCTAATAATGGTGTTGATAAATTTATTTGAAAAGCTAAAAATTATGAATATTATGTTTTGCCAAAAGCATGCCATGTAAATTATTCATACTAAGGTCTAACTCTTGAAGCATATTTAAACTTCCAATTTAAACATTTAACTACATAATTTCTAGACCTGTAAAACTGAAAATTGCTTTGGGAATATCTCAAGCAATATACATCACAACATAAAAAAACACATTGTTATGAGTGATGATGCATAAAAAATCATATTGAAAGAAAATTGAGTGGCACTTTTTTTTTAAAGCAGTTTTCTACAACTATTTTTTTTCCCTTAGATTTAATTTAATTGTTTGACACATGACCATGCATTTTGAATCATGAAGATGCAGGTCACATGATAGATGACTTACATGGAAGGTGAAGATACATTGGGTGGGGAATGAATTAACTAAGGTTGTTGCATGCTGTACCCTTTTCCCTTTCTTTTATTTGCTATTATGAACTTGTTAATGTTGCAATTTTCCCCCAATCTAAGTCTGTGGAGTTGATTAAATCAAAATATGAGCATTTATTATCATAATTATATTAAAAAAAATATACTCATATATATACACCTTTCCATGGATGAAAATTGTAATTATGTTTGAAGTAATAAACAAATGTATAAATAAATGTGAACTAAAAAATTAGAAATTTTAATGACTCAGCATACCTGCACCATTATTCTTATATTTTCTCAAATAAATGGTTTTTAAAAACACTTAAAACCTTCTTGAGACATGTTCTAATCTGCATCAATTAATCAAATAATAGTCAAGGCGTAACATTCTAATTTTCATTTTGAGAACTTAGAATTGATTAGGAAATGATTAGGAAACACTTTGAGATTAATTATAGAGCCTAATTAGACAGACAAAAGAGATTAAAAAAAATCAAGAATTGAGGAATTCAAGTTGTTCAGCCGTGGAGCCAAATTGCTCCAGTTGGATAAGTTTAAAGCTGTAGCGCATAAGTTTAAACTCATTTTAATGATTTCAAATTAAAATTATAATGATGTTTATTTGTAGCAAAGAAAAAGTTTATATTAGTGGATTAAAAATTTTCACTTCTGACAAACTTTATAAAAAAATTATATATTCAACATCATTATGCAATTCTATGCATTTTGTAAGGCTATTTAAAAATTCATTTTATACTTTTTGAGTTATATATATATATATATATTTAATTCTTTAATCTTTCAATATGTGTGTGAGTGTATATATATGTTTTAATTAACCTTCACATGATTTAAAAAATATTTAAGATTGAACGGTGATGTATGGTACAGATTGTAATTTTAAAATTTCATGAAACGTGTAAAAATGATACAATATAACTTGATCAAGAGAAATTCTTATGTAAGCTGGGTGCATCATGTCATTTGTGGTTTCTCCAATTCAAGTGCCTCAAGCTATCTAAATAAAATCTTATGTGATATTATTTTAATTGATTCTATTCTTATAGTATATTGCATATTTAATTTATTACCTTTTCTCTCTACCATCATTAATGTCATAATTAATTTATATTTAATGACATTTAAATGTCATGTTTTTATTTCACAGGTCACAGATAACGTGGCCCACCCAAACTACCTAAGAATTTCTCATTTTGTAAATGGTTGGAAATATAAAAAATCCAAACATGACTACCGACTTTTTATAATGTATCCCCTGAGAAGATAGTGTCATAAGTGAAGCAACTAGCATATCCAAAATCATTTTACATGTTCCTCAATTAAATTTCCAGAAACTAAAACCCCCTTTCATAAATTCAATGGAAAAAAATTAAATTTTAATTACAAAATAACAAAGCACGCAGTTCAATACAAATTAAATATAATATGTTCTAACTATAATCAATGTTGTTGAACAATTTTACTGGAAAATATGACATCCAAAAGACTATCTATAAAAGATTTAAAGGACGTTTTGTTAACGTCTTTCAAAAATAAAAATACTTAATAAGTACACATATCGTTCAAGATATACCTGTTGCAATTTTTACTTTCTACAAATAGATTGATCCTTGAAATGTGTGTATATATATATATATATATATAAAATGTTATGTTGGAATGCAATTGAACTATGAAAATCAAAGATAATTTTATTAACACTTGACGTCTTTGATATGAAATATGAACACATTTTGAACAAATCTAGCTTTAATTTTAAAATTTAGAAGAAATGTTTTGGGATCATTTTTTCTGTAAACTTGTTAAAGAACAACTTGGAGACCCTTACTTCTAGTGGTAGGGCCATATACATTTATATGGTATAGCTCCAGGATGAACTCTTCCAAAATAACACAAAATTGACAAAAAGCTGCACAACATGATTAGTTGAAAGTGTACCTTCAATGTCATTTTCACTAAGGTCTAGTTGTTGAAGTTTTGTCAAGTTTTCAATATTCCTTGGCATTTGGCCGGACAACTTGTTAACATCTAGATATATAAATTTCAGGTTTGCGAGATCACAAATTGTTTGAGGAATATTTCCTGCAACATGATAATAAAAAATGACATTATTATGAGTTCACATGTATAAGAAGATTGTCATAAAAAAAGTAACAAACATAATTTCATGAATGCATTTTTTAAAAGTTATTGTGATTATGAATAATAAATAATATGAAAAGTTTCTAACACTATATATCAAATCTCACAGAACATTTTAAATAAAAACTTACATATATAAACAAATTTAGAATTACTAACAACAATTATAATACAAAAAGGGGTGAGAATGGTGTATATTACATATATATATATATATATAGAATATTAGTAAATTATTAACTTCATTGAATTTATACCATTATATCTCTACAAAGGTTTATTTTTGTTGAAGTGCTTAATTTAATATGTTGTTAATATGTTTTATTTTTATATGTTTGTATTTTTTAAGTTTTATATTATATAAGCCAAAAATAGTTGAAAGTATTTTTCTTGAAAGGTGAAGAAAATAGTTAAGTATGAAGGGGGAAAAAAATAAGAGCATGTGATGAAAAGGTGAAGACAAATTTTAAGTATTTAAAGGAAATAAAGAATATGCGTGAAAAGTGGTAACATAAGAGTGTGCAAAAATAGAATGAAGGGCTAAACATGGGATAGCATGTCCTCTTATGCATCAGGCAAAAACAAAAATTTACATTTTAGACACATGTCCTTGCGTCATCATGATTTAAAATAACAATAATTAATGGGTTACTTTTAGATAATCATTTATATGTAAAAGCAGAGTTTTACACACATAATATGCTTACTTTGAACCTAAGTATTTGCAGCATATAAGTGCCAAGTATATGAAAATTACCAAAAATGTGATATAGTCCCTCCATTAAAAAATATAAGGCACTTTTACTAAGGTTAGATGTTAAAAAATGTAAGGTATTTTTAATTTTTCAGTGTGTAGTTAATGATTTTTTGTTTTCAAAAATACCCTTAATAAATAAACTACTCAACCCTTCACCTTTAAATGAAACTTCCTAATTAAATAAGGACAAAGATAAAAAGATAACATTGGCATAAAAGACAAGTAACTAATTTATTGGGGGTGTAATTTAGTTACAAATATTGAATGATTGGAGTATTAATAAAGTATGATATTGGGAGAGTTGCAATCAAATCCCAAATTAATAATCAAAACCCTAATGACACAACAAATTAAACTGAGTAAAATATCGGCATAGTAATTGTTTGAACAGTTTTATGTGGTTTTAACGTAACTATAAAAGGAATTCTATGAAACATGTGATGTGAAAATATTGTCTAGCTAGCTAAAAGACTATTGCAAGTTAATAACATTCGATTATTTTATCTTACTCAAATTAAAGCACATATTGTATCACTAATGAATCATTGAAAAATGACAGTAGTCAAAGAATTATCAAACAATAATTTTCTCAAGGGATGCTAATTTGAATAAGGAAGTATACTTTTGGAAAGCTCTTTTCATGCAATGTATAAAATGCGCTGACTTTGATCGTTTGAATACACGTGCCATATAGGAAGATATGGAGCTGGAAATGCAAATCTTCATAGAATCAATAACAATATTGTATGCTCACCTTTGTTTTTAAGCCAAAAAAAAGAAACAAAGGTAAACATTGTAATATATTTATAAATAATATATCATGCAAGTGTAATTGAGGCACGCACCGCTTGACCCATAATAACACACAAAATTGATGAAATTAGTTGAAAGCATACCCTCTAAGTTATTGTCATCGAGATATAATTCTTGAAGCACTGTCAAGTTTCCAATACTTCTTGGTATTTGGCCAGACAATTTGTTAACGCCAAGGTTTATAATTTTTAGGTTTGTGAGTGTACCAATTGTTTTGGGAATATCTCCTGCAATATGATAATGAGAAAACAACGTTATTATGAGCGCTCATGTATAGAATGATTATGATAAAAAAGAAAAATAAGTAAGAAAAATAATTTATTTATGAATGGATTGTTTTAAAGTTATTGTGATCAAGATATAATAACTCTTGAATTTGTATTTAAAAGAAAATGGAAAAATAATAAAGCCCTTAAGGCAAACTAAAATCATGAATTCATAATGTAATAACTAGCTAGTAAAGTTATCCGGATTGTTCCAATCATTCATCTCAGGGAGCTTCTATACAATTATATGTCAAGAGCACCATGCAAGGATAGTTAGTGTTGCACTAGGGGATCACTAGCTAAAATCCACCTATCGTGAAGCAGGAACCTGTTTTTCATGGAGTTGAATATCAAGTTTATTCTCATCGATCACTTGTCTTAATATAGAAGCCACAAGTTAGTTGTTTGAGTTTGGAAGTAGAAACCATGTTAATTGAAAATACGTCTATAGTAATTTGGAGGATGGATATCGTTACTTGTCACTAGTCATCGGTTTAATTCACTTCACCTCCCTCATAGTTTGTGTTAGCAAGTTGAGCACCTAGAGAGTCAAACTCGAGGAGGTGTTGGAAGATTGAATTAGTTTGGTGGTTAATTTGTTATTAATTACTTAGATATTGTTGGTGACCCTAAAATCTATATAAAGGGTTAAGTATTATTTCATTGAGGTAGGGTGGAATGCTTGTCGAGGTTCAAAATTTCTAATATAAAAACACCAAAATATATCATTTAATTACGTGATTTAATTCCTAAATTTAATAAGACTAGATTATATATAATTTTTCTATATAACTTGAAAAATTCAATATCATTATTGATAGTAATATTATCATCATCGATGTCAAAATCATCCGTACCAAATATTAATATAAAATTAAGAGTAAATTACACAATTCACAAATTATTAATAACAATGTTTTTTACTCTATATATCACAAACTCGTCTAATTAGATGTAAATTTCCTGCACATATATATGATTATATCACAACACGGTGTTTATTAATAGTAGATTATAGATCATATCATCTCCTGGTTGAGTCTCTGATTGAAAACGTTTCTGATCTATGTTTGTTATGTCGTTTGTTTAAAAGTATATTTATACTAATAATTTGTTATTTCTCTTATTTTTTGAATCATGTATTTAAGTATTATTTATATCATTAAATTGTTTTTTTTTCCATAACTCATGTCAAATCAAGCATGCAAATGAAAATCATTTGAAATGATTAGAGTGGTGATGCATTATAGATCATGCAGATGCAGTTCAAGTTATAGGCATCCTATATTGGAAGTGAGGGATGTTTTGGGTGAATTAAATAAGTTTGTGGCATATGATCACTTTCTGTTTTACTCTATCATTCCGTTTCCCCATGCATTTTATCCATATTTTATGTTAACATTGCAATTTTCCCCTCAATTTAATTTTTTGGATTTGATTCAATCAAAATATAACCTTTTAATGTCATGATCAAAAATATATGCTCATATATATATATATATATACCTTCCAGGGAACCGAAATTGTAATTATGATTGAAGCAATAAAAGTAGTAGAAATGAATTTAAACTAAAAAATAACAGAAATTTCATTGATGCAGCTTCACTGCAATAGCATTCTTATATTTTTTATCCCAAAAAAAATTGTTTTTCCAAAAGTGTAAAAACCTTCTAGACATGTTCTAAGTAGCATCGATTCATCGAACGATATATAGTCAAAGCATTATACTAGTAAGTTTGAAATTACTATGACGCGCCTTTTAATTAATAAAAAACTATTTTAGAACCTTTGGTAAACGATATTCAATAGAGTTAAAAATTAAAACTATATTTTCAAAATTATGGGGTGGCTTTAGTAATATTAATAGAATTAAAGATTAATGAATATAATTTGATCTAAAAATGAATCATAACTAATATGAAAATTTTCTAACAATATATAATATCAAAACTCACAAAATATTTCAAATAAAAGCTTACATGTATAAACAAGGGAAAATTAATTATTTTGTTTCTATAGTTTCATCAAGTTTGAAACTCAATCTCTATACTTAAGTTAATCACAACTTGGTGCTTATGTGTTTCTCAATCTCTATTCCAAACAATTTCTAATATTGTTAATTACTGTAAGTGCATTGTAGGATGACTTAAAAGGACTCAATTATTTTCTAAAAAATAAGGATGGATGAAAATAATGGAAGAAAATATAAGAGTTTAATTAAAAAAATTATGAGTTAAAGTATAAAGACTGAGTTACAAACTTAGAAACTATAGGGATCAAATAGTTAATTTTTTCTATAAAAATATAGAATTACTAACAATAATTATTATATAAAAAGGGGTGAAAATAGTGTATTATATATAATATTTTATAAAAAATATGAATAAATTATTTATTTCACTGAATTTTTATAATTACCATTCTTAAGTAATTAAAATGTGAATTATTTTTATGTTCTTTACAATGTTCTTTAATGAAGTATTGTTGTATAGTTAACAGGTTGTTCATATTTTATATTTTTATATATTTGTATTCTTTTAAGTTTGATATTATTGTACCATCATCAATCACCTAATAGCATTTCTCTCAAATAATAAAATTACTTCTAAAAATATCAATGGTAAAAATTGAAAATTGAAAATTGAAATACGATTGTTTGTGTGTGAATTTACAAAACCTCCCACCCACCTTTGATTAATTCTAAATTCAACCCTAGATTAAATTAACCTGAAAATATAGTTATCTTTTGATTTTTCATGACTCAGATTGATAGATTGATTACATTTGTAGGGTAATACATATTCTAAGATTAGTCAGAATTATAACAACTATAGAGAGATAGATCGTAAATAATTTAACTCATGGCCCAAAAAAAAAACACAAACCTTAAAAGCCCTTAACAAATGTTTAATTAATTTATATACATCATATGTTTTATGCAGATTAAGCCCAATATATACCATACTGCCACACTAATCAATCTATAAAGCATCACTACAATAGAAAAAAACTAAAGACTTATTTTTATGCATATAAAGAATTATTGAAACAAGAAATTTCATGAATACATAAACTTATGACAAAAATGTGAAAATGAAAAATGAAGTACATCTTCTTCACAAACTTAGATTTAATGTCGTATTAAAAATTAAATTTTGTTCAATTATTGGGATTGAAGTTCTATATTTTTTTATTTTGTTGATTCTCATTTACAATTTAAAGGGAACAAGTGAGATAGAGACTTCATATTTTAATATTGATGTTAAGATTGTCACTCAATAAGTAAACTTCAAATCTAATATATTAACAAACTGTACTTGATCAGAATGGCTTTGTTATTCATGGATTAGAGTACAAACTTCGGTAGAACATCCATTTTTGTTCCCTCCAAGTGGAGCTTTATCTGATCCAAACAAACAAAATGCTTCACAAGACATCTACTAGCATCACTAAAAATAACTAAAGACTTATTTTTATGCATAAAGAATTGTTGGAAAAGAAAATTTCACACATAAACAAATTTATAAGCAGAAGGAAAAATAGGAAGAGAAACTGCATTTTTTTCATAGTAATAATGATAAAACAATATAAAAAAGAATAAAATATAGAAGCTAGAATAAAACAACTAATGATGGTATAATCACAAGAAAAATCATGGTTTTATAAACAGATCGGACCATCCAATCCCACTAGTTAAATTAGAATCTAGCTCTCGGTTCAATCCACTACAACTTTTGAATCCAAACACTGAGAGAAACAAAATCATTGATAGATGACATGGTTAACTATTATGCATTACTAAGGAAAAATAAAATCAATAACCAAATCCCAAAGTCTTTTTTTTTTTGGCCAACCCCAAAGTCTCTCTCTTTCTTGTGCCTTTGCCCAAAACTGCCTTATATACAAACAAAATTTGGCATTATGTATTGCCATATATGTTTACCTTTGTTTTTTAGCCCTTAAAACAAAGACTAATAGTATACCTTGTAAGTTATTGTAACCAAGATCGAATTTTTAAAGCAAAATCAAGTTTCCAATGCATCTTGGTATATTGCCAAGCAAGTAATAAGACCCAATTTTATAAAGTCATATTAAAAGTAAAAAAATAATCAAACTTATAATATAATAAACAAATGATAGTAGAGCAAACCTTTCTCAATATAAAGAGATAGATTTTGTAATTTTAAAGTTACATGCAATCTGCCAAGATGATACAATATATAACTTTATGAGATGATGGAGGATATAAAAAAAAAAAGTTGGCTATTTCCTTTTGCAATGTATCCCATGAGAGAATAGTATATGATAAGTGAAGGAGTTAACTTGCACATCCAAACTCATTTTACTAGCCAAATACACCATATTGGCTTTTTACACAATACGTAGTATATATAAATTTTCACGGGAAAATATAATATGTCAGTTAAATTTCACTTATATTGAACTTTGTAACTATATTCAATATTGTTGAATTTTTATTTTGTAAAATATGACATCCAAAAGACTATCTAAAAAAGATTTAATGGACATTTTATTAACTTGTCTTTCTAAAATGAAAAATACCTAGTTAGAGCATCTATCTTTCTAGATATACCTATTATTATATTTAATTTGTACAAATAGATTGATATGTGCAATGTATAAAAGAAAAAGTTATGTTGGAGTGCAATGGAACCGGGAAAATCAATTATGGTTTTATTAACACTTGGTGTCTTCAATATTAAATGTGAACACATTTTGAACATTGCCTCACATTTAGAAATTCTAATAATATATAGTAATGTATCAGAAACAATTAATTATAGACAGATTTAGATTGACCAATTAATGGAAGCCACAAATAAAACCAAAGCCAAATACTATAGTTGGATGATGACAACACAAAGGGGTGGCATGATCTAACAGAAAATGTGCAGTAAAACTTTATGCAAAGCCACATATTATACGTCATTCATTTTATACAAATTTCCAAAAAAAAAAAAGTATACTTTTGACAAGTCTCTTTATCTAATCGGGATTTACAAATATTAATTGAAAACACACAAATATATAATATTAATATTAATATTAATATTAAATATTAAGATATAAGCCTTCTCTATAACAACAGAAGTTCCAAGAAAACACAAAAATATACTATGTAAGCCTTTTATATAATAAGATTAAACAAACATTTGGACGAGCATGTGTTATTACTGGCTAGAAAAGAAGTTCCTTAAGATATAGCATTTAAAACAATATTAATTCTCTAAAAAGGTTTCAAGGAGCAATTTGATTAATTTGTTAGAGAAGAATTTAATTTCAATGAAAATAAAAAATACATCTTCTATATTTCTTCTATAGTCTTTGACCAATCCCAAATCATTAAAGTGTAATTATATAATCTTAAGACTAAATAAACATTTATACAAACATGTGATATTACTGGCTAGAAAAGATGCTCACCAAGATATAACATTTAAAACAATATTTTAAAACAATATTAATTCTCTAGAAAGGTTTCAAGGAGCAGTTTGATAAATTTGTTAGCGAAGAATTTAATTTAAATGAAAATATAAAAAATAGATTTTCTATTATTCTTCTATAGTCTTAAACAATCCCAAATCATTAAAGTGAAATTAAAATATATTTACAAAGAAATGAAAGTTGAAGTTTTGACATAGAGGAGTAGCACACACCTGTGAAGAAGTTGTATTCTAAATGTAATTCTTTCAACTCTTTACGTTGTATCCAATTAGATGGCAAGGATCCAGATAATTCATTCTTTTGAAGGTATAGAGCTTGTAATTTTGGAAGTCCTTGACAAATATCAGAGGGAATAGTTCCAGAAAAATTATTCTAGCTTAAATCAATATCTTGCAACTCTGATATATTGTAAATATTTGATGGTATTTGGCCAGAGAGCTCATTAGTATCTAAATATAGAATTTTCAGATTTTGAAGATGGCTGTTCTCTTTTGGAATATCTCGTGAAATGAGAAAAGAATAAAAGGGGGAAAAAGGTAAATCAGAAAGAGAATAAGACATGATGTTTGTGTGTGTGTATATATGTATGTATGTATGTATGTATACACATCCTTTTAATTCAACAACAACAACTCTTTTGCTATATATATAAATAGAAACTTAAAACATAACTACAAAGGGAGTTCCATAAAAAATATATCATGCAATCATCACATGGGCAGGTGACGTGGCAAGGATAAAAGCCTCCATATATTTATTAGTCTATATTTGTTAAGAAATCAAAGGCTTCCAATCATCTAACACTGATTGCAATGTCTTATATGAAGTATCACTTATAACCAATGAAGCCAAAACACTTTCAGAAGAAAATAAAAAAAAGTCAAAAATGGATGCAAAGTAATATATTAGATCTATGATTGCGACAGCAAGGAACACTACAAAAAACAATGAATTAGTGACGGAATTTAGCGATGAAAAAAATTTTCGTCTCTAGTCCATCACAAATCTATTGCTAATTCCATTGCTAATTTATTGATGGCTTCCATTGCTAAAAGATCAGTCACTATTCTGTTGCTAAACCATCAAAAATAATTTAGCAGGCGGCATTTAGTGACGGAATGTTCTATAGCTAAAAATCCTATCACTATTCCATCACTAAACCATCAAAAATAATTTACTGATGGAATTTTTTGACCAAAATGTTTGTCACTAATTTTCAAGATAAGTGATTTTGTGATAGCATTTGCGCCAAAAAATTCCGTCGCAAATCTTTCTATTATAATTCCATCACTAATTCCATTGCAAATTGTTTTAAGTTTTATCATATGATTTATAATATATATTTATATATAATTTATTTAATAATTTATTATTATGATATAGATAAATAATTTAATAATTATAATTTATTATTTTAAATGATTTAGATATTAATAATAATTATAATAATTTAAATTATATATTTAATTATTTTTTGATAACATAGTAACATAATTAATGATAGTTATTTAAAAATAAAATAAATTTAAATAAATACATATATTTAAATTATATATTTAATGATATTACATATGTACATTGGTTGTTAAACATTATATATTTAATTCATCAATTAAAAATAGAAGATTCTCTTCAACTCAACTAGCAAAGGCTCACTAAGGTGTGAGGTTGTAGGTTCAAACTTGGTCAAGGCGCATTTGAAGTTATTTGAAGTTAGTATTTGACATGAAGGTGACATGGCAAGGACGTGGTGATGTGGTGGCGAGTGGTAGGGAGGCAGTGATGATGTGCAATGACATGGCAATGAGATGACACAGGCTCACTGGGTGACGTGGTAATGGTAATTTTTTATAGAATTTTCATTTGTGACAGATTAGTGACAAAATGCCTTCCATCACAAATTGAAATAACTTGTCCATGTTTAGTGATGGAAATTTTTCATGATGAAATTATAATTCTGTCATTAATTCCATTATCAACGAATTAGTGACGATGTTTTTACTGACAGACTTATTCCATCAATAATTCCATCACCAATCCATTTAGCAACAGAATTTGTATTGATTAGTGATGGATAATCCACTATTTTGTTGTAGTGGAGTGGTTACATGTATAATCTAATAGGAATATTTCCCTGTCACTTTTTTGACATATATTTCTTGTGTAGTAATACTTGTGTATGCTTATCTATGGTTTTCGGTCCAAAAAACATTGATGAACATAGTAATAGTTCTATATTTTTATGGAGACCAAAGTCTTGCAATTTTCGTAAAATAATTCTTCTACATGTGATGGTTGATTCAATGGGGAATTGTTGAAGCCACAAACCTAAATGTCTGCTAAAGGTTTCTGAAGTAATATGATCGAATTATTATTATATATACTCTAACATTTAACAAAAAAAATGATATCACAAATTTATGATATAGGCTTTCTTAGTCATAATAAAAATATATACTCATTTATAAATACCAACTTTATGACATTGCTACACCCTTTAGAAGCAATTCCATAAAGTATAATATCACCTAAGACTGTTTGAAACTTGTAATTAATTTGTCTATCTTATACACACACTCTCTCTCTCGTTTTGTGTGTGTGTGTGTGTGTCTTGCATTAATATTTATTAAAGAATTATGGTAGAGGTACATAGTAGTGAGAGAATGGAATATTGTATGAATGTGGCCTAGTTAATTACTAAAACCTCTAGTGTATTATATATAAGCATCAAGTATAGCCACTTGATCAACATGATCTGTTCTACTGAACAGCTGTAACTTACTCCAACTGAACACATGATAATAACTGTACAAATAATTTACAAGATGGCATGTGTTATTCCTAACAATAGTAATTAATTTAATTGAAGGTAACTTGGAAACAGAAAAATCAAAACAATTCATGATAACAGTTGTAGTTTACGCCTAACATCAAAAATCATAATGTATTAGGAACATACCACAAATTCATTTCATAGTGCTTCTTTTCTTCTTTCACTATTCTTGCTTCTAGCTTAAAAAGAATAAGAATACAAAACTGGGTTCGAAATTAAATTTTAGAGGTCTGGTGAAGTTAATCGAAAAATAAGGAGAAAGATGTTGATTCATGGATCTGCCCATCCAATTTTTACTTTCAATTTACATCTTAACATTATAGACACTTTAAAATGTTTATCTCTTGAAATTCTTATAACTATGTGAAAACAACTAAAAAGGAGTAAATCTACATGGAGCTTTTTATTTTTAATATTTTTTGTTTGGATAAATTACATAAAACCCTCTTGCGTTGTGAGGTAGTTGTAGATGACTCTCCTCACCTTTAAACATTTAAAATTAACCTCCTAAACTTTATTTCTTTTCAAAGCTTCCCACCATTAATTAGCTCTATTATGTTATTAATAGAGTTTTCCATGTCAGATAAATGCAATACATTTGGCACATGATATGAAAAAATATTTTTTATTAGTTTTAACACAATTTAAGGAGAGACAGAATTGTAATTTTTACTTTTAACACACATGACAATACTCTCATTTTTTTAAGTTGAGTGACATTATTTTCATTGTTCACTATTAACATAATTTCAGTGAAAGATTATAATTTTATTATTCTTTATCATTGAAAACAGCCTTTTATATTAAACAAGTGGAAAAAGTAATATCCAAAAAATGTCATTTATAAGAATCATATAAATAAAAAGTTATCCTTTAATATATGAAAACTATGGATCATTGACAACAAAAAAATGGATCATACTAATACAAAAGTAAATATTTAAAATCTTACAGTGATAATAACAATTTTTTTTTTGCCATCAATGCCTCAATTATCCAAAAAGAAAAAAGAAAATGAAGAGGAATGAGATGGAAGGGTAGCGAGGGGTTTTTAACAGATAAATGATATTTTAACCCTTATGAAAATAATATATTTTTTATTCATTTATTATTTGTTGTCATAAGATGCTTGAAAGCTTCTATGTGATTTTTTTTAATCTAATATGAAAAACTTTGTTAATAATATAATAGAGTAATTAATGGCGGGGGCTTTGAAAAAAAAAAATTAAAGGGGTTAATTTTAAAATTTTAAAGGAAAGGGGGATTAAATGTAATTGTTTTGAAGTTCAATAAAATTTTATGCATTTTAACATTTTTGTTTTCATCCCACCCCCAACCCCCAGGTTTTTTCATCTATCTCCCTAACTTTGTAAAGGATGAAGCATATCTCATTAAATAGATAAAATAGATTGTCTAGGCCTCGAGTTTATGTTGCCACTAGGATATCAATTTAAATAATTAAGAAAATTTAATTATAAAATATGATATGCTTTAAAATATTTGATATAAGTATAATATGTCATTGAGATTTACGGGGCTATAGTTAAGCACAGCCTTTTTATCTAAATTTAATTAGAATGGTACGAATGCTGATATATTTGTTTAAAAGTTTCACCTCTTCCTTTTTTTTTTTTTATACAAGGAGTAAGCCTTGCCAACAACATAGATTATCTAGACCTCTTCCAACTAAGTTACTACATAAATAAGAATTGAGGTTTGATTTATAACCACTTATTTAAATAATGAAAATCCCTATCACTCATGACAACTTTAATTAATTTTAAAAGTTGCATCTCTATTATGAAATGTTAGATTTGGTGATAGGCTTGTGCTTCTGCTAACCAATATGTATAATCCGGTTTTTGAATTTTGATCATTCTAAATTACTAATATAAAATTTATGTAAACCGCCACAATTCATAAACTATTAAAAATACAACCTTTTTTGGCCACATTAAATGTATTACCTTACACTGTGTCTCATTCACAGGCCAACATTTAATTAAAATTATCTGTATTTTATTTTTAATTAAATCTGAATAAAAATAATAATTTATAAAAAAATTAAAACAATATAAACAACGAAAAAATAGTTTCCTTTCTAATTGAAAATCACGTATACTTAACTATTTAAATATGTATTATTTTAAAACTATTTTTCAAAAATATTCTACATGCACTTTAAAATATTAAATTTTTTAATTATATCAGAGTTTAATACTAAATTGAAAATATGAGAAAAATGAAAGTTTAAAAGACAATGAGTTTTATGGATTGTCCTTTTGGTAGAGAAGAATTCTAAACATGAAAATGGAATTGGTGTAGAAATCCTATTAGGTGGTGTTTCGTACAGATGAAATAGAATTCCCAAGAAGCAAGAATCGTAATTCTAGGGGGAAAAAACTTTTTTTTTATATGTATGTGCATGGAATCTGGAACCATTCTATAGAATTACTTCTTTTAAGACATTTTTACCCTCATAATGAATTTAAAAAGACAAGTTTCTCCAAAAGTCACAAAATTCTGACATCACTCAGATTTCATCGTGGACAGCAGAGAGGAGGTATGAAGCCAGCTTGAGAGAGAGAGAGAGAGAGAGGGTGCATTATGATAATGGATTACTTTCCCTTTTCTTTTTCCATCCTATCTTTTTTGGCTTTTATTTTCTTCCTTTTCTTCTAGAATGAACCCAGTTTTAAAATATAAAACCTAATTAACATCATGATTTTTATATACATTCCCAACCCATCTATATATCCATATAATAATTTCACCCAAAGTATAATGCACACACAAAATGCATTTGAGTGTTTTTTTTTTTATTCTGTCACTCGTATCCTAGAAAACATAGGATATTATCACCTACCACTCATACTAGTTCAAACCCTCACTGTGCAGTACCATTATTACTAACAGCAGCCTCACCTATACCTAGGGGATGTTTTTGACACATTTATTTAATGTGACTACTTAATCTGGGACTCAAACTCGAGATTATAGAATAAGCTGATTTAGTTTCTTCAACTAGTTAAACCAAACACCCCTCGAAAAACACATTTGAGTCTTTAATAAATTTTAATTTTAATTTAATGACTTTTTAAGGGTTTCTTTGTCATTTTAGTATAATTCTATTTCCAAATCACACATACCAAACAACAATATTATAAGGATTCTATCTACTTTTTCCAACATACTAAACATATTTTAAAGTTTAATTTTATTTAAATTCTGACTCCAACTCTATCCACAACTATTCAATCATGCCAAATGGGATCTATGTGAAAACTGAAAGCCAATACCAAAATTCAAAGTTTTTAGGGAAATTATAGTTAGGTGTATGGTACCTAATTTCACTTAAATTTTAAAATTAGAAAATTTTAGTTTAAATCTTCAGAAATTTTAATAAAATTAAAAATAAAATTAAAATCACTAAAATACTCATCCTTTTGTAATAAATACCCTTCCTTTATTAAAATTAGATTTTAGTAAATACACTTGATTTTTAATTTCATTAAAATCTTTGAAATTTAATGAAATTTTCCTTATAAGACACCTAACCAAAATTCTCCTCATTCATATTCAAAATCTTGAATTCTCAATGATATTTTAAAAGATTGCAAATTATATATAAAAATAGAATCCAATTTTTGTTTTGTGAAGACAAGTTTTAGGATATATAGTTAATAGCATTTTGACTGCAACCTATTAGTATCTAAGTTCATAATTCATCATGCAAAAGACAAAAGAAGCAAAGAAGAAGAAGAAGAAAGAAATGAATGTCGCGAATTATAATTTGCGTATGCAAAATGAAGCTTCCAATCAGTGGTTGTGTATAGGAAATCATAAAAAGGTGTTAAGGTGAGAAAATATATACGGAGATGACTGATAACATATAGTGTATGGAAATAGAAAATCGTATAAGTTTAAAAAACAATTAAAAACTATACCTGTTAAGAAGTTGTATGACAAAGACAATTGCTCAAGTGAGGATAAGCCGTAAATCGTTGGGGATATTTATCCTGAAAGATTATTTCTTGATAGACGTAAAATCTTTAAACATTGAAGCCTTCCAATCTCAGTGGAATAGATCCATGGATAGAATTCAAATTCCAATCCAAGGTCTCTAATCTTGACAAATTTGATACACTTGGAGGAATAACACCCTGAAAACTATTATTACAAAAGATCAGGTGCTGAAGAGAAAATAAACTTCCAATCCAAGATGGAATTTTCCCATCAAATTCATTGTAGCTCAAGTTGAGGATTTTCAACTTGTGTAACTGCAACAACTCCTTTGGTAACTCACCATGAAAGTTGTTACTATGAAGGTCAAGTTCAACAAGGGAGGACAAATTCCCCACTTGTAAGGGTAAGGTGCCCATGAGGCTCATGTCAACAAGATTCAATGCACTTACTCTCTCATTGTTAGCATCACAAGTAACCCCAATCCAATTGCAAATGGAGGAAGAGTTGGACCAACTAGCCAAGTGATTGAATGGATCTCTCACAGAAAATTTGAAAGCAAGAAGTGATAATTCATCAATTTTGGTGAAATTGGTGTGACATAAAGTTGGGGAGACCATGAGACAGCAAAGCATTGAGAACATGGAGAAGGAAAAACAAAACCAAAGATTGGCCATGTTGGCTTGGTTTAAGGCTTATAAGCTTGAAGAGGATGATGAAGAAGGTCATGCTATATATATGCTTCGAGATTGATAAGACTGCTCATAATGATAATAAAAGTCAAATAAATTGTGAACCTAATAAAAGCATTTACATTTTGTGGTGGGAAAAAGTGTACTGTTCAAGTTCTTGCCAAGATAATTAAATCTCACCTTTCTCTTATATGGAGACTACAATTGAAAATGAAACACTAAGAGAGGTTGCATTCATGAAATAAAAGGAGGTTGATCTAATTAGAGCCACGATATTTCTTCGCACCTAGGTCTTCTATAAACGGTTTATTACCAAATATCTTCATTAAAAAGATATGTAATAATTTTAAAATCTTTGATTATTTACAAACAAAAGCTGGAGAAACATCTATATAAATATATTCTATTCATTTAAATGGTTGTGACTTTGAGAATGTAATTGAAATATTTTATAGATATTCAATTAATTTTATTTCTTTTCTTTTCATATTTAATTGCATGATGAAATAGGGAAATTTATTACAAAATTATCCTACAAATCTTGCAGTAAAATTATCGGAATACTTTTGGTGTTAACAAATAAGTCAATAATTGGCGATGAACATATAAGTCAGTAATAATTTTTGAATTAGCTTTGGTTAATTTACATTTGAAATAACATCTATTTTACTCCTTTAATAAAATACAACCATATATATGAGTTCTTTAATAGAAATTATATGAAGGGTTTAAATTCTATGAAGGACTATATTGTGCCACTGTATTAATTGCATGGATATTTTTTTTCTTTTGGTCACACCTTTCCACCATTTGATCCTACAAACTTACCGATCAACCAACACTACACATCAATCTACTAATTACTAATTTACCCCTATTAGCAACAAGTTTCTTGGATTGTAGTTTAGGATGTTACAACTGGCCAATCACTACAAAACAATTGACTTTGCCGCCATTGAAAGTCAAAAAGTCGTCGCTGAAAGTTTTCAGCGGTGACAAAAAGTCGCCATAATATCGTCGCAAGAGCTCTTGTTGCTAATTCAATTTGTGGTGACAATAAAAGTCGCCGCTGAAAGTTGAGAATTGGTGGTGATAAATGTCGCCGCAGAAAAGAAATTTTGTCGCAGCGAAATGCTAGTCGCCACTGAAAGTTAAAAATTGACAGCGATATTTTGTCGCCGCAAAAACCACACATAAATAGTAACAATTTTGTCGCCATTGAATGTTAAGTATCAATGGCGACATTTGTCGCTGCGAAAGCTACAAATTAGCAACAACTTTTTTGTCACCGCTAAAAAGTAATGTTGGTTCACTTACACACATGCACCACGTCACCGTTCATGTGTCGCCCCCACCTCAAGCCACATGGCACCATATCACTCTCCATGTGTTGCTCTCACCACACGCCATGCGACGCCATGCCACCCTCCATATAGGGCCACACCTTGCACCACATGGCGCTATGTCATCCTCTACGTGTTGCCCCCACCTCACGCCATGTGGCACCATGTCACTCTCCATGTGTCACTCTCACCACACGCCACGTGTCATCATGTCACCAATTTATATTTTCATTTTGAAAGTTGTTTCTCCTCCAAGATTTAAATCCATAACCTCCTCCTTTTGTATCCAACCATTTTGTCATTGGGCTGGAATGAATCTGTAGTCTATTATTGTATAATTAAATACACACACACACACATATTATTAAACTATACAAATACACATATATATTAAATATTAAATATTATAAAATATCAGTACTATCCTTAAATACTTCAATTTAATTCTTTTAATTTATAAAATTACAAATTATATTATTTATTTTGTTTAAAGTAAACTATAAACATAATTGATACAATATCATTTCTATTATTTATTTTAATTGTTTTTACTTCTTGAGTGTTATATTATTTATTTTAATATTCATATTTATAATTATAATATAAAAATATCTAAGAATAAATAGTAAAAATACTGATGATTATACATTAGTTTATAATTATTTATGTTTCTAAACTAACATCAAGCTTTAAAGTTACTAGTGTTAAATGTAGAATTTAAATTGAAAAAATAGATTAGATAAAATATCATTCTATGAATGAATAAATTTAAGTATTACATGTTTAATTATTATAAATAAGTAGTGTTATTAACTTCTACATTGATCTGATGACTTATGCTTTATCTCTCTTCTCTTCTATCTTGAATATTTAAGATTTTTTACTTATTAGTTATAATTTTAAATTTAATTTGTTTTAGTTATTAATTAGTCAAAAAATATATAATAAAAATTTCATGCTTATTTTGGCCATTAAATATCATAGCTGGTTTTTGAATAAAATTATCCAAACAAATATCAGTTTATGTAACAGACTTTTGAAAAAAAATATATCCAAACATAAATTATATTACATTTACTGACTTTTCTTGTAACCTTAGTTTTCTAACCTCGGTTGAATCTTAACCTTAGTTGTAAATTTTTTAATACAAACACACATGTAAAATGATATGGTTTGGCTTAATTCTTTACTTTAATTCATTAGCATTAAATAATATCTTAACCTTATCTTAAAGTTACAATTTAACCATAGAATATATTAAATGAAAACTCATTATGTTATTTTATATATTCATTATAAAATTACAATAATACAAAAAAATTAATGTCTTAAAATGTTAAATATTAGATAAATAAAAATAAAAAATTATGATGATAATACAAAATCAAACTTTCAGCGGTGACATTCAAAGTTGCCACTAAAAGTCTCATTTTCAGCAGCGACACTAAAAAGTCACCGCTGATTCTCAACTTTTAGCGATGACTTTTTAGTATTGCCACTGAAACTTACAACATAATTTTTTTAAAAAAAATTATAACATTTTAAAATATGTTAACAATTACCGGTGACACTAAAACATCACCGCTAATTCTCAATTTTCAGCAGCGACTTGTATGCCGCCACTGAAACTTACAACACAATTTTTTTAAAAAAATTATAACATATTTTAAAATATGTTGAAAATCAGTGGCGACACTAAAACATCGCCACTGATTCTCAACTTTTAGCGGCGACTTGTATGTCACTGCTGAAACTTACAACATATTTTTTTAAAAAAATTATAACATATTTTAAAATATGTTGACAATTAGCGGCGACACTAAAAAGTCACTGCTGATTCTCAACTTTCAGCGGCAACTTGTATGTCACTGCTGAAACTTATAACACAATTTTTTTTATAAATTATAACATATTTTAAAATATGTTGACAATCAGCAACGACATTAAAAAGTCACCGTTGATTCTTAACTTTCAGTAGTGACAATAAAAGTCGTCGCTGAAAGTGTGACTTTTTGTGGTGACATGTACTTGTTGCCGCTAAAAGTCTAACAATCAACGGCGACTATATCTTGGTAATGAACCAAATGAGTTTTTGGTCAAAATGAATCAAATGACTAAAATGTGTCAAATGTGTTCAAATTGGCATATTGGCAAGTCAGTAGAGAAAGAAAGCTTGAGATAAGCTTGTACGATAGTAGAAATCCATGGGTAACCTTTCTAATGACAGAAGGGTTGAGGTAATCGAATAACTTCCTTTGTTTGACTGTTTATTGTAACTATATGTTAGTATGCTATGTAATGCATGAAATGATTTCGAATTGAGCATGTTTTGTAGCATTGAGTGATTGTGTGTGTAAAATGATTTTTGATTGAAATAAGCAAGGAAATGTGTTTTGTAATGAAAAGTATTATATATTATGTATAAGAAAGTGTTAAATGGTAAAAGGGAACATTAAATGGTTCGAGAAAGCATGATCTCAGTGGTGAAAATTTACTCCAATATAAGAGATGATAAAAATCATATGGCAAGGTTTCCTTAGTACCCTATTAGGGTGCGGTGTTGGAAACAATTCTCCTTAGTGCCTTGAAAGGTGCGGTGTTGGAGAAGATCTCCTGAGTGCCTATTAAGGTACTATGTTGGAGATGAGAGACTCCTTAATATTTTTATGATATGGGTTGGAGTCAATGACGGCCCATTATGTGTATTGGGGGAAAACCACAGTCTATATTGTGTGTTAGAACATCTTTGGCCAAGTGATTCTGCTACTATAGGTGAGCTCAAGACTAATGAAAGTGTACATTCGTCTAAGATGAACCGATGTTCGTGTCGAGGTGATTTGGATGTTTGGTTAGTAGAGATCATGCTAGTATTTTATATGATATGATGAAATATCTTGACATAACACGAAATCCTTTAGGATAATGAAAAGATGAAAAATGAAATGTGATATGTGATAAAAATACTACTTAATGAGGTTTTAATGGTATACTATGTTTACTTTCATATTGTTGCATGTGATAGTTAATAGGAGTGAGTTATTTTGTTACTGAGATTTTTATCTCACCCTCATGGTTACATGTTTGCAGGACCGAGAAATGATCAGGCCAAGGAAAGAGAGTCTAGACTGGCTTGAGTTGTGAAGCCATGTACTCTAAGGTTGTGTAATGAGCTGAACTGAAAGATTGTATATATAAGTGTCTATGAGTTGCCATAGGGTTGCATGCATGCATTGAATTAAGCTTTTACATAGTCTAGCCCGATTGATTGTATATGTGATGAAATGAAACAAAAAGGGGTTATGACTTGAAGTATATGTGTGAAATGGTTGTTTGTGTTAGTGAATCTTAAGCCCAGGGACAAATTATGATGAAATGTGTAATTTAGGGCCAAAGATTATATTATGAATACGATTGCATTTGTATGAGTTGAGAAATAGCCAAGTGAGCTAAGTTATGCCAAGAAATGGCATAGTATGTCAAATTAGTAAATTGTGGAAATTGGTAGTAAAAGGGTCAAATTTCGATATATGAGTATGATTGTGATTAATTGTTGTCAATCAGGTATATTAGATCTTTTTGGACTTAGTTCAAGAACTAGTGTGGCCTAATGAGAGAAAGGGATCGATTTGAGCGCTTGGGTGTGCAAAATTTTTAGAAAAAGTCACTTTTTGCACTTAGATGTCTAAATTTTGATCAGACCATTAGATTGTGTCCAAACTTATCTCATTAGTTAGTATACGAACTAAGCATAATGTGGGCAATTGAATCACTTCAATCAGATGTCATATAAGAAATTGGCGCACACCAACAGTTCATCATTTTTGCTATCAAAATGACAGCAGAAATTCTGATAGACTTGCCGCGGCGTATGGAGGCACGTGACACGATGCACTACACAGATAGGGCTAGCGTGTGGCTCTATGCCACATGCCGTAACGCACTAACCGTCCATCACGATGCATGTACCAAGTTTTAGTTTTATTTGTGTGCCAAAATGCATACAATTGAGATAGGAATTCTGGTGGGTTATATCCACTATGGATTTGAGGAGTGTATGATTTATTTCCGCTGTGTTTTCTCTAATTATGTTGTGATTTATTTGATGTTATAAAGCAAGTATTCGGCTGAAGTTTTTGAAATGAAATTTGATTATTGTGAATGATGTGAGAATGGTAACACTATAATCTTCTCTTATATTGTGTGGATATATGAGAGGAGGTTACAAGTGAGCTGCCATGTTTGATTAGAAATTAGGATTCTTCCATTAGCAACACCCTAGGTTTCCTACTTAAATTGAGAAGCCACTTTATTCATAATTAGGTTTAGTTTGCTATTTTAATTTACTAGATAATTAGATTAGTAATTAGTTAATCAACTTCAAACTTTAGGTAATTTATTTCACTAGATAACTTTAAATTAGACTTAATACCATTCCTTAAGAGATGACCTAGGGTTGGCCCTATATTGCCTTAGGGTTAGCTTTAGTTTAATTTTGAAGGCAAGTGACAGTACCTATCACATAGCTTCTACAACTCAAGCCAATCCAAACTCTACTCTCTTGCTCTGATCACTGCCTGATCCTATAAACATGTAACCATGGGGTGAGATTAAAAATCTCAGTAACGGAATAACTTGCTTCTAATGGCTATCACATGCAACTATATGAAAGTAAAGCATATTATACCATTTAATGTAATATATCACATATTCCATTTTCAATTCACATCCACATATATCCATTCACTAGTTTTCACCATTTTCTCATATATAACAACATATTACATCACATAGTAAACCATATCATGATCACTATCAACCGAACCTCCAAATCACCCTGACACAAAACCATAGGCTCGCCATAGACCAATATACACTCTCATTAGCCCAAAGCTCACCTTTAGTAGTAGAATCACTCATCTAAAGGTGTTCTATCTCACTTTTGAACTATGGTTTTCCCCAATACATACAATAGGTGTCATTGACTCCAACACCATATCACACAGATACTAAGGAGTCTTAAATCTCCAACACCTTACCTATAAAGTCTGGATCTAAACTATAAAGTCCCGACTCAACTTGAGCTTTACCATTCTAATCACACAATCAACTAACACAAGAACAATAAAATATCAAAGTAATAGCCCTTTATTTATTTTCAAATCATGGGATCCCAACTTCTTAAAACATATATTCAAATAAGAGGGCTAGTAGAAGCATAAACACCTTTAAAAGACTCAAAATACCATAATTTCTCAACCCTAAAAAAGGGCTGTGCACCGTGGCGTGCAACACATGTACTGCAGTGTGCAATACATGCACCACGGTGTGTAACATAGAGGCACATGCTCTATTTTTGACTACATCATCTGCTATGATGGGCACATCATACACCATAGTGCACCTGTCTAAAATTTTTGCTGTCATTTGATAGAAAAATAATGAAATTTTGACGTGTGCCATTTTTCACACCCGACATCCGATTGGAGTGATTTAAGTGCCCACACAAAGCTTACCATGTATACTAGCTAATGGAATAAATTAGGACTCGATCTGACAATTCGATCTAAAATTGGACACCCCGGTGTAAAAAGTCACTTTTTCTTTCAAAAACTTATACCCTAAATGCTCAATTCTCATTCCTTGTTCTATTAGACCACTTCGGCCCTTAAACCAAGTCTAAAAGGACTACATACACCTGATTAACATCAATGCTACATTACACAATTGTAGTCTTATATCAGGAATACAACTATACAACATATAATCACATATACAACTAGACTTGTTCTACTTTCAACCCTCAAAATCTTACATATGGGGCTTCGCTTCACCAACTAGAACTTCTAGTCATAAGGGATAGGGCCCACCATACTATTGCTCAAACCAAGTGATCCTCTTTGTGTATGGGTGATCTCCTAAATCCATCATGGTAAAGTCAAACTCTATGCTCTGGATCATCAGGACTTCCTAGCCTTATATAGAGTAAGACCATGACCCCCTACCCTAGTCTAGGGTAACCTCATGGATCATTCAATATCCTAGGTCCGTCATGGTAAAGTCAAGCTCTATGTTCTGAATCATCAGGATTTTTCCCCTAGGTCCGCCCTGGCAGAGTCAAGCTCTACACTTTGGATCATTAGGACTTCCTGGACCTCCTCATAGCAGGGCCGCATTTTCCCCTACTATAATCTAGTATATACCTCGTGGATGTGATGCATGTCAATACACGTGCCACTTCAAATTCATTTTAATTAGCTAGTACTCACACATCTGCATGCATATACTTTCACAATGTTGCTACTCTATCATTACATAATACATTTCACAATACCCATTGCCCTCTGCAATGCTCCCCTAAACCTCAAAGTAAATTGGGGATCTCTATCTAACACTATGTATTTAGGTACACTGTGCAATCTTACCACCTCTCCCACATACACTTCTGCATACTTTTCCACATCATAGGTGGTTTTAATTGGTAAGAAATGTGCTAACTTCGTCAATCGATCCACAATAACCCACATAAAGTTATATCATGTCTAAGTTCTCGGTAGACCAAACGTGAAGTCCATTGAAATACTATCCCAATTCTACTGGGGAATCTCTAAATGTTGTAATGTCCCAGTCGATCTCTGATGGTCAATCTTCACTTGTGAGACACCGGCTTACAAACTAAGTAACATCCCTCTTCATATCTTGCCACCACCAATACCTCTTCATGTCATGGTACATCTTAGTCACACTAGGATGTATCATGTATTTGCTCTGATGAGCTTCTTCCAACAATCTCCTTCTAATCTCTTCATCTATAGGTATACAAATTTGGTCTTTCTATAGGATGAACCCATCATCACTAAACCAAAACAAAGTAGTATAACCTTCCTCTATATCCTCTCATACACTTGACAAGAACTTATCCTTTAATTGAGCTTCCCATGTCTCTTTCCAAAACTCATTGGAAATCATGCTTGAATGAATTGCATTTAGAGTATAATCTAATGCTTTAAGTTCTACTTCTAGCAAAGAAAACAACAATGTTGTTCTTGAACCATCGATCCAGCCACATGCATTGATTTCTGACTTAAAGCATCTGCCACAAAATTGGCTTTTCTTGGATGGTACTTAAATTTAAAATTATAATCTTTTAGGAATTCTACCCATCGCCTTTGCCTCATATTAAGCTCATTTTGATCCATAAGATAATTCAAACTCTTGTAATCACTGTGCACATTAAATTGTACAGTAATATTGCCAAATCTTGAGGGTAAACATCACTGCTAACTCTATGTGTTGGGTAACTCTCCTCGTGAGGTTGTAGTTGTCTAGATGCATATGCCACCACTCGATCTTCTTGCATCAACACACACCCTATACCTTTTAAAGAAGTGTCCATGTAAACCTCATAAGGTAGCCATAGATTAGGAATTATCAACACTGGCATTAAGGTTAGCTTTTCCTTAAGCTTCACAAAAGAAACTTCACACCAATCATCCCAAATATAAGGCTAACCCTTCCTCATCAATCAAGTCAAAGGAGTAGCAATCTGTAAAAGTTCTTGAATGAACCTTCTATAATCGCCTCCCAAGCCCATAAAACTCCTTGCCTCAATTATTTAACTTGATTGTTCCCATTATAATTCTGCATCCACCTTGTGAGGATCCATTAAAATACCCTCAGCTGACACTAGATGTTTGAGAAATCTTACCTCTTGTAGATAGAATTCACATTTGCTCAATCTGGCATATAAGTAGTTATCTCTCAAAATTCTTAACATAGCCCTCAAATGCCTCGTGTGCTCTTCTTCATCCTTAAAGTATATCAGTATGTCATCTAGAAACATGACAACAAACTAATCCAAGAAGGGATGGAATATACAATTCATCTAGTTCATGAAAATCACAGAAGCATTTGTCAACCCGAATGACATTACTAGAAACTCAAAGTGATTGTATCGAGTATGAAATGCTGTCTTGGGCACATCCTTCACATTCACCCTCAATTGATGATATCCAGATCGCAGATCGATCTTGGAAAACACTGGAGCTCCTACTAGTTGATCCAACAAGTCTCTATTCTTGGGAGTGGGTATTTGTTCTTTAGTGTCACCTTATTCAGTTGCTTATAATCGATACATAATCATAGGCTGCCATCCTTCTTCATCACAAATAGAACTGGCGAACCCCATGCTGACACACTAAGGCATATGAAGCCCTTTTCTAGCAACTCTTCCAGTTTCTTCTTAAGTTCTATCAATTTAAAAAGACCCATTCTATAGGGTTCTTTCGAAGAAGGCTCAGTACTAGGTGCCAAATTGATAGAGAATTCTACTTCTCATTCCAGTGGCAAACTTGACACTTCATTGGCAAATACTTTCAGAAACTCATCCACCACTTGAATCTCATCAACATTACTATTGCCACTACCTTCCATCACAAAGAAAACTGTATAGGCCTAACAACCTTCAGAAACTAACCTTTTAGCTTACACTACTGACAACAATCTAGGCTAATTGGTAGTTATTGTGGATACCACAATTAGCGTCACATGAATTGGTAGTAAAACCATCTTTCTGGCACAATCTAAGGTAGCATTATTCCCTACCAACCAATCCATTCCAATGATCATATCTAATCCTTATATAGACATCAGGATCATATCTATCATAGAAGTTCTACTCTCAAAGCACAACTCAACCCTTCTACACACCTTACTAGTCTTATCCAGTAATTTAGAAGGCATAGACGCTTTAACCACATAAGGTAACTCATGCACAGACAAATTCAACTTCTACACACAATCATGCGACATAAAAGAATGAGTATCTCTCAAGTCAAATAGAGCCTCAACTCTTTGCTCACATATAGAAATTGTACTATGATTAGATTCGGTGCTGCCTGAGCCTCGTTTTAAGAAATAATGTACACTTATTCTGGCATTACTGGCCGCTGCTCAGAAGCTCCCCTCTTAATTCTTGAGGTAATCCTTCACAAAATGGCCCATGCCACTATAAATGAAGCATGCCCAACCCCTTCCAGGATGACTTTGCCCACAGATCGCACACACAAGTAAGTATACAGTACTCACACGAGATGTAAGGGCAGTAGCGGTTTGACTCGTCTGTTATGGAGCTCTAGAATCTCTTGCCCCACTAAACCTTCTACCTTAGCCAATTACTCCTCAAGATTGCGATCCTCTATCGAACATCCTCCTGCCTAAGGATCCAGAACCACTGGCATCACAACTGCCTCTCCTTGATATCCTTATAGGCGAGCCTAATAAAGTAGAAAACTACCCATAGTCGTCTCTTCTCTTCTCAAAATCTACTTCATGACCTCACCTCACAGCTATTTGAAGTCAGTTACAAATTTCCTCATACGTAGCCTCTCCCAGTAAGGCTATCTGCCTTTTGTAATATGGGCGCATCTTTTCTATCAACTTTTCAGCTCTCCATTTGTTGTCATCCTTCTCATGCAAATAAATCACAAACTTAGAAAGCTAGTTGAACTTCCTCATAAATGACTCCTCATCTATGTCTCCCTATTGAAAAGTATAAAACTCTACTTCCTTTTCATCTCTAAATGCCACAGGCGAGTAAGAGTCAAAGAATCTCTTTCTAAATGGCTCCCATCTAAGCTGACTACCACTTGAGGGTCTTACTGATTCCACCAATGCTTGGCATTCTCAATCAATTGCACTATGGTCAACACCGCTTTTTTCTCAGAAGAACACGGAGTAACCTCAAAAATGGTCTCCATCCTCTCTATTCAATTCTTAGCATCCCCCTCTCTCACACTGCCATTAAAGGTTGGTGGAGTCAACTGTAAAAGAGTCCTCCAGACTCAGTCTATATGAATCTCCTAATCTTCCCTACCAGTTACTAGCCTACTCCTTGAAGCATGGGAGGTCACTGGCCTACTAAACTACATCTTAGGCTTTACTCTCTCTTCAGCCTTAGGCCTTGCCTCTTGCTCTGGCCTAGGCTCCTCATGATCCTTATTACAGTTTAAGGCATTATGGCCTTCTAGACTTCTCTGAATGTCCAGCATTACTTCTGGCATATGTGCTATGATAAGGTCATCACCTTGAGGTTATTCTGGTGGCACCTCCGGATCTTGCACATCCTGGGCATGCTGAACTCATGTGCATCATGGAATTCTACCACGCCTCTTATAGCTCTATAGCAATGCTATAATATAGCTACTATAGCTTCACATACCTTTCTACCGTTCTTTTGAGTAAAGGTAAAAAAGGTTAGTAAACAGGTGTTAGAGGCTGAAAAAGAGTAATGAATTTATAAAAGTTGTCAACTAATGCAATGCATTGCATAATTAGATCAAAACCAAAGAAGACTAATACCAAACTGTAAAGTTTAGATCTGAACTGTAAAGTCTCGACTCAATCCAGGCTTTACCATTCCCATTACACAATCAACCAATACAAGAACAACAAAATATCATAGTAGTAGCCCTTTATTTGTTTTCAAATTATGGGATCCTGACTTCTTAAAATATATATTCAAATAAGAGGGTTAGTGGAAGCATAAGCACCTTCAAAAGACTCAAAATACCATAAATTCTCAACCCTGAAAAAGGGTCGTGTGCCGCGGCGTGCAATACATGTGCCGTGACATATGACACAGAGCCACATATTCTATTTCTGACTCTATCATGCGTTGCGACGTGCTTGTCTAAAATTTCTACTGTCATTTGACAACAAAAATAATGAACTTCCAACATATACTAGCTAATGAAACAACTTTAGACTAACTAATGGAACAAGTTTAAACTAGATTTGACGGTCCGATCTAAAATTGGACACCCGGTGCAAAAAGTTACTTTTTCTTTCAAAAACTTACACCCTAAGTGCTCAATTCTCATTCTTTGTCCCATTAGACCACTTCGGCCCTTGAACCAAGTCCAACAAGACCACATACACCTAATTAACATCACACATATCGAATGTTACATTAAAAGCCTAACTTGGCCTTTCAATACCACATTACACAATTGTAGTCTTATATGAGGAGTACAACTATACAACATATAATCACGTATACAACTAAACTTATTTCACTTTCAATCCTTTGACTCTTACAGATGGGGCTTCGCCTCACCATATGGTTAGGAATCACAAATGTACTCGACTCTTCTAAATGAGGCTCCGTCTCACCATTTGTGTCAAGTTCTAACATATTAACACCAATCACATTCAATTCACATTCAAATCATGATCAACACAAAATCATCGCATATATATATATATATACACATTAGTGGAACAAGTTACAACACAACACATACTTGCTTGACTCGCATTTAAGCCTACCCATATACCTTCCACTGGGGCACCCTTGGCACAATGCAACATCATATACATATACACAAGCAAGTTTCACATCATAGTTCTACATACAATTACTTATGCATCTTAGATGGAAACTCAACTCTATCAACACATTATATATATTCATTCAACTCAATGGTAGTTATACCACTACCAAATGAAGCTACTCTTTCCTCGTTTCCTTTCTCGATCTTCTCATGCTTTCTTCACCTATGTGTAAAAGTAACGAAGTGAGACATACGTCTCAACAACTCGGAGGCAGCTCCAATTACCAGTTAGTAAGCAAAATTATAAACAAGCAATATAATAGTATGTGTATCAATAAAACAATAACATATGCATATACAGGAATTCACTCTCATCAATGTCATTATGCTCATGCAATGCATTCCTAGTTTCCCCTGGAAAAGTAATCTCTACACCCAAACCAGAACTTCCAGTCACAAGGAACAAGGCCTACCATACTACTACTTAGACTAAGTAATCCTTTTTGTGTACGGGTGGTCTCCTTGGTCCATCATGGCGAAGTCAAGCTCTACGCTCTGGACCATCAAGACTTCCTAGCCTTATACAGAGTAGGACCATGACCCTTACCATAGTCTAGAGTAACCTCATGGATCATTCAATATCTTAGGTCTATCATGATAGAGTCAAGCTCTATACTCTGGATGATCAGAATTCTTCTTTCAGGTCCATCCTGGTAAAGTCAAGCTCTACGCTCTAGATTATCAGGACTTCTTGGACCTCCTCAGGGTTAGGCTGCATTTTCCCCTGCCATAGTTTAGGGTATATCTTGCAGATGCAATGCATGTCAATGCACGTGCCACTTCAAATTTATTTCAATCACTACTCACACGTCTGCATGCATATACTTTCACAATGTTGCTATTATATCATTTCACATTACAATGCACGTAGTTATATCAAATACTTGCAAAAAATTTCACAAACAAACAAGTAAAATGGTTACTCTAGTTACCTTTAACTCTTGCTACTAAGGGTGACTAATCACACTAAGTTCTCAAGGGCATAAATTCTTATGAGCAACTTAACAAGTGTTCAATCTACATAGCACAGTGCCCCTTAGTCAATTCTCAATACTAAATATAAGCATTGATTCAGCTAAACCGAATCCCTTAACACATGAAATAGTTTAATTGAACTCTTTTAAATCCACTTATCTATTATTTATGGTCACTAGCCCTATAGGCTACTCAAATAACCATAACAACCTCCTAACACATTCATTTACCCAATTTCTCACTATTAACCTAACTTTTAGGCCATTTTAAGCCTAAATGCTCAAAGCTCAACCATTCAACTCCATACTAGTCACATAACCTTAGTTCTGTATTCGATATCCCATTTTAAACCTTTATTTTAGATCAAAATACCTCAGAATCTCATGATTCGATTTCTCAACTGATAAAATTCAATGAAAAAAGGGTAGATTGAAGCTTGGGATTGCGCGATACTTATCCAGCAAGTTATGAATTGAAGCAAACTCCCGAGCTCCAACTATGGCTTGCCTTAGTAGAGATGGACTTATCCTCCTCTCCAAACAGTTTTCCAGCCCTTTCTCTTCTGTTTTCATGAGTAGTTCATGTCAGATTTAAGTGATTCCTAGACGGTGCGTTGCCGCAGTGGCACAGTGAGAAAACTCTCACTTATGCTTACACATTTTATCTCGGATTGTCTTTCTACCCTTCAATTCTATCAACACAACACACAAATAACAAAAAATCAACTCAACACCCAAACCACAATCAACCCATTAATTACTAATTTACCCTCGATTAGAAACTAGTTTATGGGATTGAAATTCAAGATGTTACAGTATCTCAATAAGCACTAAGGAGATCTTCTCCAATATCACACCTTAAAAGGCATTAAGGAGGAATAATTCTCCAACACTGCACCCCATCGGGAATTAAGGAGAATATGCCATATGGTCTGATTACTATCTCTCTACTCGGGTGAACTCCCACCCTTATGATCATGCTTTTCAAACCTTTCAAGGTTCCTTATTACCACTTTATATACTTTTTCGCACATAACATATATATATACACAAATTACATACCATTTGAAATCACATTTTTCCAATGCTTTTATTTAATCAAAAGCTATTTCATTCAACATTCACACAAGCTATAAAACATGCCTAATACAAAACAAGTTCATGCAATATATAACATACACACAATTACAATAAACAGTCAAACAAAGAAAGTTATTCAGTTACCTTAACCCTTCTATCATTAGAAAGGTTACCCATGGATTTCAACTACCACAAAAGATTATCACAAGCTTCGTTTCCAACTCACATGTCCAATATGCCAATCTGGACACATTGGGCACATTTTAGTCATTTAGTCCATTTTGATCAAAAATGCATATTTATACTTAGGGCTATATCCATCCGTAAACTCTTTCCATTTATCCATTCTAGGTCTATTACTACTCAATTACTACTTTATATCATCTCAACTGGTCTCATTTTGCCCAAACATAATTTCACCCTAGAATCTCTCTCTCTTAGGGCCAAAATTGAGCTTACGGGTTCAAAGCTCTACCGTTAAACTTTAAACTAATCATAAAGCTTTAATTTAACTTTCGAGAACCTTTTTATTATTATTAGGCAATAACCAAACCCCTCAAATTTTCTTGATTCAATTTCTCTATAACTTATTTTTAGAGAAATTTGTTGTAGAATGGAAGATAAGAGTTATATAACTTACCTACTAAGTTATCTATTAGAAGCACCTTCCAATGACCTAAAATGGCTTGCCCTAGCATATCAGCCCTTCTTCTCTCTCACTCTCGTGTGTTCTCAACTTCTCTCCTCTCATAAAATTTTGACTTAGGAAGTCATTTTCTAGTTCATATAGTACAAGCTGCAGTGCGTAGCATAGTGAGATTTATTCTCACCACATGCACTTACTTCGACCTAAAATTCACTTCTCTCACCCATACCTATTCACACAACATCCCCACAAGTTAAACTATTATGTAATCATTCAAATCTCTCATCCCACACTAATTACCACTTTACCCTCGATTAATACCTAATTACGGGATTAAGAAATTCAGGATGTTACAAAAGGATGAATTGAGAGAGATGACAGAGTTAAAGGACGTACAAGTTGAGAGAGACAGAGGAATTGAGCTAAGGGTTTCGAACCCTTAGCTGAAAATTCAAAATTTTTTTTCAAAGACAGAGGTGGCATTTCTTGATGATCCAAACACCACCTCTATCTTTTTTAATTTGATTATTATTTATATTATTTAATTAGTTATTTCATTATTATTAATTATTTATATTATTTATTTATAATTGATTATTTATATTATTTATATTATTTATTTTGTTTAAAGTATATTATTAATTATTATTAAATATTTAATAATAATATAATAAATTATATTATTACCTAAAGGGACAAAGTGGCACTAAAAAGAAGTTGAGAGAAACAGGGGTGAAGAGATGGGAGTGAGCTGAAAGACAAGCTAAGAGTGAGAAAGATTAATTGGACAAGGAAGTTTTGGACGTGAAAATTTCAAACAAATTAATTGAAGAAAAAATCGATTTTTTTTAAAGGGCAGAGGTGGCGATCAATGCATGGGGGAATGCCACCTCTATCTTTACAAAAGATAGAGGTGGCGTATCCCCGTGCACCAATCGCCACCTCTATCAAGTTTATTATTATTATTATTAATTATTTTTTTAATATTTTATTATATTATTCAGTTATTTATGTATTATTAATATTTATATTATTTAGTTAGTCATTTTGTATTATTACCTATTATTGTTAATTATTCATTTAAATTTTGAAAACCTCAAATTATTTTTATTATTTATTCATCTTCTTAATTGTTAATTTTATTATTGATAAAAAATATAATTATAATTATTAAATAGATCAAATTAAAAGGCCACATTATATACTAAAAGTTTCTTATTATTTTTAATAAATTATGTTCGTTAAATGATAAAAATAATATAATAATCAATATTTAATATTTATATTTTTATAAATTAGATTAAATAATAAAAAAATTAAATTTAGAGAGGTGGCATTTCTTCCACATGAAAACACCACCTTTCTAATTTGTATAAATTTTTTAAGTTTTATTACTAAATAAATATTAAAAAATAACAATCTTACTGAAATTTTCTTATTACTTTAGTGAAATATTATTGTCATCATTTAATGAAAATAATTTATTAAAAATAATAAGAAACTATAATCACTAGGAAGACATGTGGCCTTTTAATTTAATCTATTTAATAATTATAATTATATTTTTTATCAATGATAAAATTAAGAATTAAGAATATGAATAAATAATAAAAAATAATTTGATGTTTTGAAAATTTAAATGAGTAATTAACAATAAAAGGTAATAATACAAAGTAACTAACTAAATAATATAAATAATTAATAATACATAAATAATTAAAAAATTATATGTTAATAGAGAGGTGGCATTTCTTACACCTAGAAATGCCACCTCTCTCATTTGAATAAAATTTTTAATGTTTATTAATTAATATTTTTATTCTTTTACTAAATAAATATTAGAAAAATAAATTTACTTAAATTTTTTATTACTCTACTTAATTATTGTTTTTATAAAATGATAAATTTATCTAAAAATTCAATATTTAATAACAATATATTTTATAAATTAAAATAATTATTTAAAAATTATATTTTAATCGAGAGGTGGCATTTTTACACCTGAAAATGTCACATCTTCATTTGAATAAATTTTTTACTATTTATTATTTAATAGAAATTTGAATTATAATATATTTTAAATACTAATTATGATTAAATAATTTTGATAAGATATTTTCTTTAATTAATTTATTATTTTTCTTAAAATTAGATAATATCATTTGTTAATATAACTAAAAAAAGTATCTAATGAAGAGGCCACCTATCTTCTTAGTAATCAAAAACTAAGAATTTCTTATTAATGTTAATTTTTATTAATGGGTTAAGATTTAATTTTGTCTTCATACTTATTTTTTAAAATACTGGATACTCTATACTCTTAAATGAGGTAATTTTACCTTTAAATTATTTTTTAAAGGAGCAAAAAAACCCCTTCCATTAATCAATTATTAATTTTTTTTATTTTTTACTGACGTGGAATATGCATGGGCCCACACACATGATAAATATGTAAGACTTTAACTATATCCTTCAATACTAATTTACCTCTAAATTCTTTTTTAAAGATTTCTAAGCATCCTAAAAGTCTTGTTAAATAAAATTTAATAAAAATTTTTAAATTTTTAAATATTTTAATATTTAATAATTTAAATATTATTATTTAAAAAATTATTCCACCTAATTTAATATTTTTAATATTTTTTGTATTTAAACATTATTTTTGCTAGCATTTATAAATTTATATATGACTTTTTATTTTTTATATATCGATATTCAATCCTCTTATATAGTACCTAAATCGTTGCACCTTTTGTGTGTGTCAGAAGTTACTTATTTTTTACATTGATTAAGTTCTTTAATTTTTGGTCAACTAACGAACTTCCTCCAAAATATTGAATTATCCAAATTCAATACTCTCTGTACGTTGCTTAATCTCCATGAATTTGTTGATTAGGTTTTATATTTAGAAAGAGAATGTATATTATGATCTATACTATTTAAAACATTTTTAATTTTTTTGGTATGAAAAATGTATTAAATTGTTATTATGACCTTAAATAGTTACTCCCTTGGGGCCATAATAGCCTTATAATATATGACATTTTTTACAGGTAATTGTTGGTTTAATTAAAATATATAGCACATTTTATAGTTTTAAGAAATATATAAATTAAAATAATAATATGTAAATTATATGAGGAGTTAAAAATATACATTAATTTCATTTGTATCATGAAATTATTTTTAATTACAAGAACTATATGAGTATATAATACTTTTAAATATGTATGTTGATAATTTCAAATAGAGTGTGGTGTAATTTATTTTTAATGGGGGAAATTGAAATTTTAAAGGGAGGGCAATTGTAATTTTAACTACAAAATAAAATAAAATTTTTCTCATATTTTATGGGGGCAATTGCCCTCTCTTTCTTCAACCAAGTACGTCCCTGCTGTGGAGTGGAGGGAGTACTTTGAAATGGAATACCATTGATTCTCTTTGTCCACTAATTCTTGTTAGTTAATGAAGGTTGAGTAATTATGAATGGAAAATTTGGGTGTTAATTATTTTTGTATGAAGGTAAAATTGGTAAAAGAACTAAACTTTTCATGAGCTTTATATAAAAAAAAATTCCGTAATATTCATGATATATATTGGAAGTATCTTCCGCTATGAAGAGGAGGGAGTATTTTGAAATGGAAGACCATTGATTCTTTTCACCCATCAATTCTTATTGCAACGCTTCAAACGAACTACCTACCAATATAAGTGAATGTTGCCACCCCATTCAATATCTGGGACTCAAGTGTTACAATATTTCATATTTTTAATTTAAGTGTATTTTAGTTTGTCATTAGATTTTGGTACAATTTAAATTGTTTAAGTACTTCATTAACCTGTGTACATAATTCTAAACAATAATTAATAATTTAAAACAGAGAGACAGTACTAAAATATGATCTCCATATGTAATCCTTTAAATGTTATTTAAGGTTCAAACAAGGCGGAAATTCATTTTAGGTGGTACATAGTAAAGGGGTAAATTTAATCCTATAAATGTTTATTATGTTTCCTAAACTACCCCAAAGAGAGAGTATTAAATCAGTGAAAATTGTGAGCGAGAAAACTGTAAAATTAATTAGGATAGTCTAAGAAAAATATATTAAATAAAGGTGATAGAAAAGAATATAATGATGCCCTATTTTTGGACTAAAACAAATACTTCAATTGGGTTTTATATTTATGATCAATGGTGAATCTACATGAAATTAAGGTGGGAAAATGCCCCCGCTCAACATGAAAAAAAAATAAATAGTCATTATAAATTTTGATAATTTGATCTCATTATCCCCATAATTTCAATCTCAATCTATCGAAAATAAAAACATATTTACATTATAAAAATTTAATCTTTGAAATTATATACATACACACATTTTGTGGAATGGACTCTGATATTTCACCCGTGTTACTTTAAATTTTGAAAAAAAATTCAATTTAAACTTAGATTATTTTTATAAAAATAAAAAATATATTAATTTTTCTTTTTGTTATCTTTACATTTTGTATAATTTAGGCCTCCTATAGGCCCAGGTTCGTGTGTCCGTGACTAGATGGAGAAAATAATATCAAATTATTCTTCTTCCAATCCTATATATAAGTCTTAGTTGACATATTTGCTTTGATTTTAAATAAAGGACTTCAATCTTTTGTTATTCCTTTATTCTCATTCTATTTGTCTTCCACATTTAATAGCCTTATTAGAAGGACATATATATTTTAAGAAAAGTTGTACATTTTATCCCAATAATAGTAAATAACCAACTTTAATATCCATGAATTTGTTGACTAGTTTTTATATTTAGGACCAAAATGTGTATTATAATATACGTATAGAACATTTTTTGGTTTCAAGAAATATTCTCCATTTTAACCCCTACGTTAGTTCATGTAGGTTGAGTAATTATGCATGACAAATGTGGGTGCTAATTAGTTATGTATAAAGGTAACATTGATAAAAACAACTTAACTTTTCATGAGATTTATAAATAAAAAAAATTATATTTCGTCAATATTCATGATACGTATCAGAAGTATCTCACACTATGGAGTGGAGGAAGTATTTTGAAATGGAAGACCACTGATTCTCTTTGCCCATTAATTCTTGTTGCAACTTGCAAGCGAGCTACGTGCCACTTCATTATGTTTAATATGTGGGACACCAATATAATTCTTGTTGCAATTTAAATTGTTTAAACACTTCTTTAGCCCATGTGCATAATTCTAAATGATAATTAATAATATTTTATAAAAAAATGTAGTTAATAATCTAAAACAGAGAGACAGTCCTAAAATATGTTCTCTATGTATAATCCTATAAATGTTATTTGACGATCAAACAAGGTGAAAATTCATCTTAGGTCGTAGCAGAGGGGTAAATTTCATTATATTTTTCAGGCCAAGGGATAAAGATAAATTAACTAATTTTGGGATCAATGTTCATCAACTTACGATAGATCAACGTTTCAAAATGAACTAATAATTATGATGTTGATTTATTATGCAACGAAACAAGCACAAAGAAGATCGATTCGCCAAGATACATTGATGCAAATACATACACATAGACAAACAAACACGCACGCTCACAATTGCATTATTCTTTATCAAGTCATCTCACCTTCGTTATCTGGGGCACTTCATCACAATTCTACGGTCAAGGAACTTTCAGAGTCTGAGAATTATTAGGCAGGAGGCTTAGTTTTGGACTCATTTGAACTATCACCTTTGCTGGTACCTGAGGCTGGTGTAGGGTTTTCTTCAGGAGGTTTATTAGGAGGAAGCACACCTTGGGTGCTTGTGTTACCACTAGGTTCCTGGGACGAAAGAGTTTTATTGTTTGTAGTCGATTGGGATTCACTATTAGGAGACAACATTTTTTCGGTACTTGAGGTTTGAGCAGCATTATTTGGAGAAACAACAGGTACACTCGTAGCTTCTTGTTGATTTGGAGGGAAAGTAGTTTGAAGCTGTTGGGTTGGAGCAGTGCTTAGGGTTTCATTAGGGCTATTTGTAGACTTCACATTCGGCCTAAATATGTTCTGAATACCTGGAGTTGTGCTCTGAATACCTGTTGCCGGAGTGGGCTCTGAACACCTGTTGGGCTATGTGTTGCCGGATCAGCGGGCAGTTGAGATGTATAAGGTGCATTTGCAGGAAAAGCATCCTGTGTAGTTGGGTTTGGCGTTGGACGTTGCAACTCTTGAGGATTAGGGCTTTAGGAGGAGGAGGATCATTAGGGGCCATAGTATGCTGCTTCAAACAAGGATGGAATGATGAAACAAGGCTTCTTAGTTTGATAAATCAGATCGAGTTGCATCTATTTTATAGAGATCTAGCTACGACATGAATCATTATGATCTTCAACCACTTCAACTATAGAAATACTAGACTTACATGATAGTTGCCATCTGTCAACTTGATGGTTGAAGGTACACGTATGAATTGAATTGCCTAGGTGAAAATAATTAATACCAAGTTGCCAACATTGAAATTTCAACATGTAAATATAACTCCATTTAGTTGTCTGAATTGATGACAGGCATATTAAATGATAGTAGAAAAAAGGGTTAATGAGCATCCTAAACTTTAAACTATTGTGCGAATAGCATTCTGGACCTTGAATTCTGAAATGTGAAAACTCTCCTCAACTTATAAATTTTGAGCGTTGGAAACCCCATCGTTAAATTGAAAAAAATGACTGTTATTTTTAAAGATCAAGATGAGTGCCACATGATCATGCGACTGGGTCCCACAATTATAAAAGTAACAGCCATTTTCTCCTATTTAATAACGAGGTTTCAAGTGTTTGGAATTTAGAAGTTAAAAGGAGTTTTTGTGCATTTCAAGAATTCCGAGTCTAAAATATTATCGCGTAATAGTTTAGAGTCTATGATGCTCATTAATCCTAAAAAAAATTGTAGTATAATAACTTTTAGGGCAGACCTAAATTAATGAAGTTTTTAATGCAATTGAAAGTTATCTTATGGAACTAATTAGCAAATTTATAATTTAATAGATGATTGTTTATGAGAATGGGTGTGGATTTGTTTCAAGACAATTGTAGAAGTTATTGGATCAATTATGGCATTAAATTTGAAATTTATTCTTATAAGGAGGCCCAAATAATGAGGCCAAAGCTGATAATTTTGAAGTCCACAAGAAATTGAATTCTGCCCAATGATGTTACAGCACCAATTTTGGATGTCACGACAACAGACCAATTTTCAGCAAAACACAGCTTCTCTTAAAATCTTGTTTTAAGAGTTTTTGGCTATCATTTTCGTTTGAGTTCATCTTCAACCAATAGCTGCACTTCCAGGGAGCATTCTAAGGTAGAGAAAGAGTTGGAGAAGCCTAGGAAACACTTGGATCTTGCGATTTGTAACATAGATCATCCCTCCCTACTAAGCTTTCTTCTTCCTTTTCTCTTCATTTAGATGTGTATTTTGTTGAGTTTTGTTATTTCTATGGCTGTTAGTGGCTAAATACTTTTAACCTAGAGTAACCATGAACTTATTGGTGGATTAGAGCTTGTTTTTACCTATTGGTTATGCTTAATGTTGATTTTTATTACTCAATCTTATATTTAATTGTGTATTTGATGTTTGGCCACCATTAAATATGAATTTGGGTATTGAAATTTTTCCTTGACTAAGGAAAATTTCATTTGGACCCTTAGATTGAGTAATATGAGATTAGAGATTATTTTTTAATTTTCAATTAGGATAAAAATATAACTAATTGCCTCATATAATCAAATTAGAGTGAGTTGGAATTGAATTTGCCTCTTGGATAATTTTGTTAGAAATAACATAATTAATTTGAGAGAAGGTTAGTTGAGGTTTGAAACGCCCTTATGGCCACCAATACTCTAGATTAACAAAATTGACATTAAAATTATTTAATTGGGTAAAAGCACGATCTATGAAGCTAGTAAGAGAATAGTGACTCTAGGTTGCCTTAGCCATTTGTAATTGTTGGACTGGGAATCTCATTGTATTTAATTTCACTTTTTAATTTTGATTAATCAATCGATTCTAATTGATTTTGCTTAACATGAACAAAAACGAAAACTTTATTGCCTAATTGCTATTTTGCTTGTTTGATTCCTTATGAGGTCAACCTTGATGCACTAATATATTGCATTTTGGCCCATACACTGCGGTAAAACATTTTGTATGCATCAAAATATATATATATATATATATAATTAATAAATTTAATTTGAATTTTTGAATTTCTAGAATTCATTTGTATTACAATATTTTTTATTTTAGATTCTTTATTACATTACTTAGATTATTTATTAGTATTAGATATTAAACGAAGGTATTAGATTAGTATTTAGATTAGTATTAGAATTATTTATTCTATTAAATTATTCTATTAATAAGTAATAAGATTAATATATTAAAAAAGATTATTAAATTGAATATTATAATGTATAAATATTCATATAGAGACATATAGAGATAAGATAGAAATATAAAATTAATATAAGAAAAAAAAAAAAAGAAATGGCCTTTTCAATTGGGGGAGAGATGGCTTTAGTGGACTAAAGCGTTGGATTGCTAGTTTTTTATATATTAAATCAATGTCTAGAAACAATTCATTACCTTGACATATCATTAAATTATCTACTATGCATGGTTGTGTAATATTTAAACATAAAAAAACTATAAGATGAACTTATATATATATATATATCTATAATCTCTCTCTAATGTTTGAGCTGAATAATAAAGTGGGCTGATGAAGAAGCATTTTACTACAAAACTATTAGAGTATGCGATGTACAATCCTAATTTTAACAATAAAATTTAAGTGGCATTAGAAATTAATTTATTGAGTGAAAATTTAAAGTAGTAGATATTTATAAAATTGATTTGTATTTGTGGGATTATTTTACCGTAATTGAAATCTACCAAATAATTATTTGAGGAAAAATAACTTATGGAATATGGTTGATTAATTATTTTAAAATATACATGGTATCAAGAAATGTTTTTTTACAAAAAGGAGAAAAAGGTAATAACATCAGGTGGGGTTAAATAAAATTATGTAAATTATTTTCCCCACTTAAGGATTATATTACTTAAATATTATGAAAATTTATATTGAGCAAATCTACAAATTACATTTACTTATATAAACATTTTATGAGATGCTTGAATGACATAGTATAGAAAATTATGAAAAGATGTTTTGGAGCTATGAGATCATGATAAAGATTTTTCCAAAGTATATTAAACTTATATATATATATATATAGTAAATTAAGCAAAGAAAAGAAAAGGAAAAAAAAAATGTGGTACCATGTCACTTACACCCCACAAGCCATTCCAAAATTGCTCTACACAAGGATCCGGCATTTTAGAGCTGATAGTTTAGGCAAGCTAGGCTTATTAGGGCCGAGAGTGTTAGGATTGGACTTAAAAAATACCTAAACATATAAAAAAAGCCTATATAGCCAAAACCAACTTTAACACCTCAAGCATTTGAGCTTATTTGAGATGACTCGAATACTCGAATTGTTAAATATTTTATTTTATTTTTTCAACAATTTCCATTTTATATTAAAAATTGATATTTCAATTTTAATTTTATTAATAATAAGACAGAATTTAGGTATTCCAACTACGTTCATTGGGTTCAGGTTTGGTGCATATTTCTTTAAGCTTATTTGGGACCCAATAAGTCCAAAGTAGAGGGAACTTTCTAAACTCCCAAGTTTGACTCTTAGATTTTTTTGAGCTTATACGGTTAGCTTGTTGAGCTTGGCTTAAAAATACAAGCTCTATTATTTTCTTCTTTTCTCCGTCCCAGTGCCATTTTTAAGAATCTACAGCTCTTTGGAACCTATAACCCACTCCCAATCACAAAACTCCCTTCACAAAATTACTCTATGCAAAGAGAGTTTTCTAAACAATAAATATTGAGGGAAGAAAAGCAAGCTTAAAGATTAATGCCCATACCAAGTATTAAGTTTTACCAATTGGGAACTGTAGAATTATTGAGGTAAGCATGTACTTAAATTTAATGAGTTTAGTCTGTTGAATAAGGTTGAACTTTTACTTACAGGTCTATTAAGATAGAGCTCTGAGTGTAAAAAGAGGGCTTTCAATTTTTAGAGTTAACTACTAATTGAAACTTGGATAATTGTTTACAA
>NW_026555334.1:31065963-31174494 GCF_029017545.1 Prosopis cineraria
AGTAAGCTCAAATTTTGGCCCTAAGAGAGAGAGATTTTAGGGTGAAAATTATGTTTGGGCAAAATAAAAACCGGTTGAGGTGATATAACGTAGTAATCGAGTAGTAATGGATTTAGAATGGATAAATGGAAAAGAGTTTACGGATGGATATAGCCTAAGTAGTAAATATGCATTTTTGGTCCAAAATGGACCAAGTGACTAAATGTGTCAAATGTGTCCTGATTGGCATATTGGACATGTGAGTTGAGAAAGGAAGCTTGTGATAATCTATTATGGTAGTTGAAATTCATGGGTAACCTTTCTAGTGACAGAGGGGTTGAGGCAATTAAATAACTTTCTTTGTTTGACTATTTATTGTAATTATATATGAGTATGTTATATAGTGCTGAACTTGTTTTGTATTAGGCATGTTTTATAGTATTGTGTGATGAATGTTGAATGAAATAACTTTTGATTTAAATAGAAGCATTGAAAAAATGTGATTTCAAATGGTATGTAATTTGTGTGTGTGTGTGTATTAATGTGGTGTTATGTGTGAAAAAGTAATGAGGACCTTGAAGGGTTCGAAAAGCATGATCATAAAGGTGGGAGTTCACCTGAGTAGAGAGGTAGTAATCAAAACCATATGGCATATTCTCCTTAATCTCGATGGGTGTGGTGTTGAAGAATTATTCTTCTTAATGCCTTTTAAGGTGTGATATTAGAGAAGATCTCCTTAGTGCCTATTGAGATACTGTAACATCTTGAATTTCAATCATAGAAAACTAGCTACTAATTGAGGGTAAATTTGTAATTCGTGGGTTGATTGTGGTTTGAGTGTTGAGTTAAGTTTTGTTTAGTGCATGTTGTGTTGATAGAATTGAAGGGTAGAAAGACAATTCGGGATAAAAATGTGTAAGCACAGTGAGAGTTTTCTCACTGTGCTACGTGCGGCAGTGCCCGTCTAGGGATCACTTAACATTTGATGTGAACTACTCATGAAAAACAAAAGAGAAAAGGTTAGAAAACTTGTTTGGAGACGAGGATGAGTCTATCTCTACTAGGGCAAAGCCATCGTTTAGCGCTCAGGAGTTTGCTTCATTAATAACTTGCTGAGTAAGTATCGTACAATCCCAAGCTTCAATTCTACCCCTTTTTCATTGAATTTTATCAGTTGAGAAATTGAATTATGAGATTCTGAGGTGTTTTAATCTAAAAGAAAGGTTTAAAATGGGATATCGAATACAGAACTAAGATTTTGTAACTAGTATAGAGTTAAATGATTAAGCTTTGAGCATTTAGGCTTAGAATGGCCTAAAAGGTAGGTTAATAGTGAGAAATTGGATAAATGAAATGTTAGGAGGTTGTTATGTTTATTTGAGTAGCCTATAGGGCTAGTGACTATAAATAATAGATAAATGGATTTAAAAGGGTTCAATTAAACTATTTCATGTGTTAAGGGATTCGGTTTAGCTGAATCAATGCCTATGTTTAGTGTTGAAAATTGACTAAGGGGCACTGTGTTATGTAGATTGAGCACTTGTGAAGTTGCTCGTAAGAATTTGTGCCCCTGAAAACTTAGTATGATTGGTAACCTTTAGCAGTAAGAGTTAAAGGTAACCGGAGTAAACCCTTTTACTTGTTTGTTTGTGAAATTTGTTTACAAGTATTTGATATAACTACGTACATTGTAATGTGAAATGATATAGTAGCAACATTATGAAAGTATATGCATGTAGATGTGTGAGTAGAGATTGAACTGAATTTGAAATGGCACGTGCATTGACATGCTCGCATCTGCGAGATATACCCTAAATTATAGTAGGGGAAAATGCGGCCCAACGTGAGGAGGTCCAGGAAGTCCTGATAATCTAGAACATAGAACTTGACTATACTAGGATGGATCTGGGAGAAGAATCTTGTGATCCAGAGTGTAGAGCTTAACTCATCATGACAGACCTAGGATATTGAATGATCCATGAGGTTTACCCTAGACTATGGTAAAGGGTCATGGTCCTACTCTGTATAAGGCTAAGAAGTCTTGATAATCTAGAGGTAGAGCTTGACTTTGCCATGATGGACCAAGGAGACTACCCATACACAAAGAGGATTACTTAGTCTGAGTAGTGGTATAGTAGCCTTGTTCCTTGTGACTGGAAGTCCTGGTCTGGGTGTAGAGATTACTTTGCCAGGGAGGGAAAACCAAGAATGCATTACATGAGCATAATGACACTGATGAGAGTGAATTCCTGTATATGCATATGTTATTATTTTATTGATACACATGCTATTATATCGCTTGTTATGATTTTGCTCACTAACTGGTAATGGAGCTGCCTTCAAGTTACTGAGATGTATGTCTCACTTTGTTACTTTTGCATATAGGTGAAGAGAACACGAGAGGTTGGAAAAGGAAGCGAGGAAAGAGTAGCTTCATTTGGTAGTGGTATGAATGCCATTGAGTTGAATGAATGTATATAATATATTGATAGAGTGAGTTTCCAACTAAGTTGCATAAGTAATGTATGTAGAACTATGATGTGAAACTTGCTTGTGTATATGTATATGATATTGCATTGTGCCAAGGGTGCCCCAGTAGAGGGTACATGGGTAGGCTTAAATGTGAGTCAAGCAAGTATTTGTTGTGTTATAACTTGTTCCACTAGTATATATATATATATACGCGATGATTTTGTGTTGATCGTGATTTAAATGTGAATTGAATGTGATTGGTGTTGATATGTTAGAACTTGACATAAATGGTAAGACAGAGCCCCATTTGAAAGAGTCGAGTACATAGGTGATTCCCAACCATATGGTGAGGTGAAACCCCAGCTGTAAGGGTCAAAGGATTAAAAGTGAAACAAGTTTAGTTGTATACGTGATTATATGTTGTATAGTTGTACTCCTTATATAAGACTACAATTGTGTAATGTGGCATTGAGAGGCCAAGTTGGGCTTTTAATGTGACATTCGATATGTGTAATGTTAATTAGGTGTATGTGGTCCTTTTGCACTTGGTTCAAGGGCCAAAGTGGTCTAATAGGACAAGGAATGAGAATTAAGCACTTAGGGTGTAAGTTTTTGAAAGAAAAAGTGACTTTTTGCACTTAGGTGTCCAATTTTAGATTGAATCATCAGATCGAGTCTAAACTTATTCTATTAGCTAGTCCAAACTTGTTTCATTAGCTAATATATGTCAGAAGTTCATTATTTTTACTGCCAAATGACAACAGAAATTTCAGACAGGTATGCCGCAGTGCATAACATAGTTAGAAACAGAATATGTGGCTTTGAGTCATATGTCACGGCACATGTATTGCACGCCGTAGTGCATGGCCCTTTTTCAGGGTTGAGAATTTATGGTATTTTGAGTCTTTTAAAGGTTTTTATACTTTTGCTAGCCCTCTTATTTGAATATATGTTTTGAGAAGTCAGGATCCCATAATTTAAAAATAAATAAAGGGCTACTACTATGATATTTTATTGTTCTTGTATTGGTTGATTGTGTGATGGAAATGGTAAAGCCTGGGTTGAGTCAGGACTTACAGTTCAGATCCAAACTTTACAGTTTGGTATTAGTCTTCTTTGGTTTTGATCTGATTATGCAATGCATTGCATTAGTTGGCAACTTTTATAAATTCATTACTCTTTTTTGACCTCTAACACCTGTTTACTAACCTTTTTTACCTTTACTTAAAAGGAGGGTAGAAAGGTATGTGAAGCTATAGTAGCTATATTGTAGCATTATTGTTGAGCTATAAGAGGGCATGGTAGAATTCCATAACGCACATGAGTTCAGCATGCCCGGGATGTGCAAGATCTGGAGGTGCCACCAGAACAACCTTAAGGTAATGACCCTATCATGGCATGTATGCCGGAAGTAATGCTGGACATTCAGAGAAGCCTAAAAGGCCATAATGCCTTAAACCATAATAGGGATCATGAGGAGTCAAGGCTAGAGCAAGAGGCAAGGCCTAATGCTGAAGAGAGAGTAAAGCCTGAGATGTAGTTTAGTAGGCTAGCGACCTCCTATGCTTTAGGGAGTAGGCCAGTGACCGATAGGAAAGATTAGGAGATTCCTATAGACTGAGTCTGGAGGACTCTTTTACGATTGACTCACCAACCTTCAATGGCAGTGCGAGAGAGGGGGATGCTAAGAATTGAATAGAGAGGATGGAGACCATTTTTGAGGTTACTCCATGTTCTTTTGAGTAGAAAGCGGTGTTGGCCACAGTGCAATTGATTGAGAATGCCAAGCATTGGTGAAATCAACAAGACCCTTAAGTAGTAGTCGGCTCAGCTGGGAGCAGTTTAGAAAGAGATTCTTTGACTATCACTCCCTTATGGCATTTAGAGATGAAAAGGAAGTAGACTCTTATGCTTTCAACAGGGAGACATAGATGAGGAGTCATTTATGAGGAAGTTTAACTAGCTTTCCAAATTTGTGATTTATCTGCATGAGAAGGATGACTATCATACCTGAAAAAATGCTACGCGAACAGCCCACGAGCGGAGGTCCCGGCCTTCGTGGTGGGAACCGGATGGAACGAGGAGTCACTACCAAGATTTTAAGGTAAATCTCGAGAAACTGATTAATAGAGGATAAGGTTGGTCTGTGAAATCAGAAAACAGGTTTGGGAGTCGGTTGAGCATGGGGAAGGTGTTAGGCACCCCACAACACCCGTTCGTGAAAACGGTTACCTGAAGTTTGTTGTGCTCTATTAATATGGTTTTAAAATTATTTTAATTATTTCTTTATATTCTTGTGTTTGATATAAAAATAATAAGCATGAAGTGAGAAATGTTTATTTATTTACGAGGGAGGACAGACTTGGCTCAGAATTTGACTCTGAGGCCTATGTACCCTATGATGGGGATCAAAGTCCACGTAGTTCGGGCTTGGAAATTGTTGGTGAAAATATTTTTGAAGAGAAATTAATTAGAAATAACTCACCATTTTGCAAATAAAACAATTTCTAAAATTTTGATATATGTGGTTTAAATTGCAAGAAGTAATTTAATTTTAATTATTTTCTCAATTTTTGAATTTTAAATTAAAGAAAAGAAAAGGGCTTAAATTGTTATTTTTTTTATATTTTATGATTGAGGATTTAATCGCAGTACCTACAGAACCTTATTGGTTCATATGGTAATGCAATTGCTCTAAATATCTGTAAAGATTCTGAAATCTCACACGATAAAAGAGTTTGGCAATTTAATTTATTTATTTATATTCTTATGTATATTTTTAAGTGTTAATAATAATTTAAGTATGTATGTATGTTTTTAAAGAATTTTAATCATCATACCTACATAGCCTTATTGGCTTATACGGTAATATGATTTATCCTAAATATCTGTGGAGATTTTAAAATCTCACACAATAAAGGAATTAAATTTAAATATTTTTAATTTAATTAATTTAATACATAATTTATATATATTAAACTTAATTGTTATATCTGTAGAGTCATATTGACTCATATGATAATACGATTATCTTAGAAGTCTACAGAGATTCAAAAACCTCACGTGACTAAAATATATAGTCGGTAAATGTGATTACAATTTAAATACATTAATTTAGTTAATTAATTTTCTAATTTGTGTATTATATGATTATTTACAAAAATCATTTATTTATTATAGAAATTGAGAATCACTGCATCTGCGAAAACTTATTATCCCTATGATGATATGATTAATTTAAATCTCGATAAATATTCTTAAAATCTCACACAAGACATAAATAAATTATTAATCTGGGTTATAAAAAGAGGGTTAAATTTAATGATGGGCCATTGAAACCCATATAAATATGTACAAGATTGATCCCCATACCTGCAAAATCTTATTGATTTACATAGTATGAAATTATTTTAATTGGTTATGGAGACCCGTACAATTTTCACACAACCAATTTTATTTGAGACAATTGAAGCTATGTCTATTAAACACATATGGTCACATTCTAGCAAATTTTATAATTATAGCTTAAGAAACAACCAAGTGTAATTTAAAAAAATGCCTTCCCCATAAGTTACCAACAACATAAGCAACATTAATTGAAGCTAACATTGTCAAATAACATAGAGTGAATTTTTTTTTTAAAAAAGATTAATCACAAAGACTAATTCTTGAATGGTTGCAAAACAAACACATACTTGATTTTTAAAGAGAGTAAACTCAAATCATTTTTGCTATCTTGAGCCACATATCTAGTAATTAAATTGACAGGTTTCACATAAGACATGAACATCAAATGTTTTCAACCATTTAATCCATCCAAACTCATGACCGAAGAAGAATGATTTCTATAGCCAAGCCATATAAGAATAATATATAAAACTTTTGCAGTGTTCATGAGCAGCAACTGATCCCAGATATTTACAAAATGCAAGTTGGAATGAAATCAACTATGAAATATTCTAGATCAAAAGGAAAATAAATCACGAAACCTGTGTAATGTCTCTTCCTCTTTCACTCTCTAAAAAACGCAGGTCCTCTCTCGGTTCTTTCTTCCTTGCTCTCAGCCTTCTCTTTTCAAAACTCATTCCCTCTGATCGTACTCGTCTCTTTCGGCTACTTCTTTCTCCTCTCTCAGTCTCTTTTATTCTCAAAAAACATTCATTCTCGTTGCCTCTCAGTTTCTTTTTTTTTTCCTTCAGCAGTAACAGTTCCTCCTATCTGTTTTTTAACTCTCATCACCTCTTGGTTTCTCTTTTTTTCTCCAACCAGAACAACTCTTTCCCTCATCCTCTCGGTTTCTCTCCCTAGTAAGAACAACTCCTCCTCCCTCAATCTTTTCAGAAAACACGCACTCTCCCCTTCGGTGCCCTTTCACTCTTAGTTTCAGGCATTATATAGAGTGGGAAGGAAAGATAATTTACCAATTTCTCCTTTAGTCTTGGATCGCTGTCCCCTTTGCGTGCATCCATTCTTTCATCTTTTTCCTCTTCTTCCACTGTGTAGTCATGGGTTGCTTCTTCTCCCTTCATGCCTTTTCCTTTCTTTCATTACACTTTCTGCATTTGTGCTGAAAGCTCCTGCATCTCTAGCTTGTTTCGTCTTTCCTCTGCTTCTATGACTAGTTTCGTGTGTGCTCCTTCTACTTTCTTTCTCTACATTTGCTTCCTTCTCTCTGGTTCTCTGCCTCTCTTTCTTCATCTCTGTGTGGTCATGTCTCCTCCGGTCTCGTCGTACGGTGCTGCTCTACTTCTTTTCTTCTTGTTTTGTGTCTGATTGAGTGCTTCTCCTGCTTTCTTCTTGTTCTGTCGTGTCTGGTTCAAGTATTGTCGTGGCTGTGTGTGTGTGTGCTCTGACTGTCTCTGATATCTCTGACTCTGTTTTGGCCGTGAAAGCATTGTTTTGGGGTGGGTGATATATCATTTCACCCACCCTTTTATTTTTATTTATTTTTTATTTTGTTAACCTAATTTTAAAGTTAATTTAAAAGACTTAACTTTCAAAAGTTAATTCCCAATGTTCTAAATAGTTAGAATAATTTGGGAGAGATTTTTTTCTTAAATTTAAGCAATATTTTTTTTTGAAAATATAATCCTAAAAAAGGATTAAATTTTATTTTTGTATTTTTTATTTTTGATTATTTATTATTAAATTAAAAAAATGCCCAGACAAAATACGGTGTTCACAGTTGCCCCTCTTTACTTGTTTCTTATGTAAGTATATAAGAAAGTGTGCTTTTGAATTCTTACATAAGTGACTAGTAAAGATAGAATATGTATTTGGTCGGTCATGCAATACCTATGAAAAAACCTAATTGCCCCTGACACGACAATATATGATTAAATGTAAGAGTATTGCTTAACAAACATAATGACATGATTTTTTTTATTTTTTTTGTTTTAGTGATGTGATGAGATGATGTGATGCAAATGAAAATGATCAATTGACAAATATCCAAGCACAATGCAAGATTATTGGATAATAAACACAGTAAAATGATTTTTTTTTTATTTTTTAACAATGTGATGCAAACATAAAAGAATGCAAAACTATTGGATAACAAACACAACAATATAATTTTTTTTGATTTTTTTTTGTTTTAGCAATGTGATGCAAATGAAAATAACCAAATGACAACGATCCAAACAAAATATATATTGACTAGTTGCCCCCTCTTCATTTGATTTCTAAGTGAAAATTTCATAAGATGATATTTTTATCTTAGAAATGAATGAAGAGAGAAGAAACATGTATTTTATTTGGAAGGGCAAGACTCTTAGGTACCTACAACTAAACAAACAAAAAAAAAACAAAACAAAACAAATGGTTTAAAATGAAATGTGATTTAGGAACTAAATAAAATAAAACCTCAATGGAGATGAATTGCCTATGTTCTAAAAGACCTAGTAGATGCTTGCCTTTACAAAGCTTGAAGGGTGTTTGCTGTGACAGGGCTTTAAAGAATCGTGCCAGCCGGTATTGAGCTTGGGGTGCTAGCTGTGACAGGGCTTTTAAAAAATTGTGCCAGCCGGTACTGGGCTTTGGGGTGCCTGTCGTGACAGGGCTTTGAGGGTGCCTGCCATTATAGGGCTTTAAGGTGCTTGCCGTTACAGGGCTTTAAAGGAATCATGTCAGCCGGTACTGGGCTTTTAAGGTGACTACCGTTACAGGGCTTTGGGGTGCCTGCCGTGACAGGACTTTTAAAGAATCATACCAGTTGGTACTGGGCTTTTGGGGTGCTTGCCGTTACAGGGCTTTAAAGAATTATGCCAGCCGGTACTGGGCTTTGGGGTGCCTGCCGTGACAGGGCTTTTAAAGAATCGTGTTAGCCGGTACTAGGCTTTGAGGGTGTGAGAATAGGTTTTATCTCATGGGGAAAATACGAGAAACTCACAGGTGAGGCTTGTTATTTTTTCTCTTACTTCCTCAGGTTTTTTTTAAAAATTTTACTTTGCCTCAATCCAAATGAGGCATGTTTTTATGAAAAGGAATGCAATATGTTAATGTGCCATGTATATTTTTTTCATAGGTACTAAAAATATGTACAAAATACCATGGATGGATGATTTGCAATGTAAAAGGTTTGAACCTTTGTTCGTCTCAATTTATGAGACTTCTTTTTGTGATACATGCAAAGGGTAAGAGCGGTTATTTGCCCCAATGAAAGTGTATTGCAAAAATTTTATGGGAAAGCTTGATGTTTAAAACTGTTTTAATATATATTTCATTTTTGAAAATTTTCGTGCATATTAAAAAAAATCATTTCAAACACAAGGTAATACCTCCAAGTCCATTATTTAACCTTTATTCATTAATAGGTGTAGTATCACAGTATGTCGTTGCCCCTCTTCAGAAAATTCAAACGACCAAATTCTCATTACTTAGTCTTGCCTTCAAGTTAATGAGATCAACTTTTATGACCGAATACTGATAGCACACATGCTCTCGTATCATTTTACACCTACACGATGATCTTGATACCTCAAGGGTGAAAAGCAAGAATAAAGATAACAACATTCTACGTCAAGTAAATGTATCAATAAATATTGTTCCTTGAATGTGAACCTGCTGTAATATATGAGATATGAATTCGAATATGATAACACGAAAAGAGAAGAAAGATGGTCTCAAAGGAGCAAGGGCAGAAAAATTCATTCTCTAATGCCAAAATTCATAAAGAAATGGGAATATCTTAGTTTATGAGTACAAATGGCCAAAGCACAAATAGGATATGTGGATTTACTTAATCACATCTCTCTCCTTTAGCTTTCAAAACCCCAATAAGTGCTTCACTAAGCTGCCATTGATATGCATAGTGTGAGAGACGATGGAGTCAACTTTCCTAAACATAGATACTTAACTTCTTATGCCTTCCTTTTCTTCTCCTAAGACATCCTTTGTCTTGGTAAACTCTTCTTCTTCTTATCATTGCTTTGCTTGTTCTTTGCTCTAACTTTTTCTTAGGTTGCCTTTACAGGTTTTCCACCCAACAAGCTATTCTTTCCTTTTCATTTTCTATTTAAGCAAAGTAATGCTTGACAGCATCTGCATTAATGGGCTTTGCTAACTCTTGACCGTCCATGTCAGCTAGGATCAGTGCTCCTCCAGAAAAGGCATATTTAATAACATAAGGTCCCTCATAGGTTGGAGCCCATTTGCCTCTATTATCTTCTTGGTTAGGCAATATTTTCTTGAATACAAGATCACTAACACTGAATTCCCGTGGGTGAAGTTTTTTATCAAAAGCTCTTGCCATTCTCTTTTGGTACAATTGTCCATGACACATTGCAGTGAGCCTTTTCTCTTCAATCATGTTGAGTTGCTCAAATTGGGTTCGTACCCATTCATTTTCTTTTAAATCTGCCTCTACCAATACTCTTAAGGCTGGTATTTCCATCTCAATAGGTGTGATAGCTTCTATTTCGTAAACAAGGGAGTATAGGGTTACCCTTATGGATGTGCGTACAGTAGTACGATAACCATGTAAAGCATAGGGAAGCATTTCATGCCAATCCTTATAAGTTTCTGTCATTTTTTCAATGATCTTCTTAATATTTTTATTGGCTGCTTCAACTGCTCTATTCATTTGAGGTCTATATGGGGTTGAATTATGATGCTTGATTTAGAACTTCTCACAAAAGTTTCTAACTTCCGTTCCATTGAGATTGGGGCTATTATCAGTAATGATCCTTTCAGGAATCCCATATCAGCGCAAAATATTTGTCTTCATGAATTTAAGGAATGTTTTTTGTGTAATGCTAGCAAATGAATTTGCCTCTACCCATTTTGTGAAATAGTTAATTGCGACAAGGATGAAGCAGTGTCCATTTGAAGCTTTTAGGTTAATTGGACAAATAATGTCAATTCCCCACATTGAGAATGGCCATGGTGATACCAAATTATGTAATGGGATTGGAGGAGCATTTATCCTGTTAGCATAGATCTGACATTTGTGGCATTTCTTGACATGCTGAAAGCAATCTTTCTCTATCGTTAACCAAAAGTAGCCACACCTTTGAATCTGTTTAGCCATAGTGTGACCATTCGCATGCATACCACATATGCCTTTGTGTACCTCAACCATGATTTTCTTTGCTTCTTCTGAACTCACACAGTGAAGTAAGGTACCATCATAACCCCTCTTGTACAGAACATCTTTATTGATAAAGAATGTCATAGCCAAATGACTAAGGGTTTTCTTTTCATTCTCAGTCATTCTAGTTAGGTATGATCTCTTAGTGATATAATCCTTAATATCCTGGAACTAAGGATATTCTTCTTGATCATTTTCAACATTCAAACAGTATGCTGGAAAGCTTCTAGCTTTTACTCGAATGGGTTGGACATAGACTCCACAATCAAGTTGGATCATTACTGCTAAAGTGGCTAAAGCATCAGCAAAATAATTTTTATCTCGAGTCAAGTGATGAAAGCTAACAACCTTAAATTTCTTAATCAAATCTGTTAGGACTTCTTGATAGGGAATCAATTTTGCGTCCTTTGTTCTCCATTCTCCTATTACTTGATGAATAATGAGAGCTGAATCACCAAACACCTTCAAACACTGTATACCAAGGGTAATAGCTGCTCGAAGACCATTAACACAAGCTTTATATTCTGCTATGTTGTTAGTGCAATCAAATTCTAATTTAATGGCCACTAGAAATTGTTTTCCTTTAGGTGAAACGATTACTACTCCTACCCCATTTCCATGGATGTTGGCGGCTCCATCAAAATACATTTCCCATTCTTGCTCTTTATCATTCCCTTTATTACAACCTTCTTCTGTAGTGCCTATGCCTTCATCAAGAAATTGAAAATCTAATGGCTGGTCATTCCTTAAAGGATTATCAGCCAAGTGATCTGCTATCGCACTACCTTTGACTGACTTTTGCACTACATGCTTTATATCATATTCAAATAGTATAACTTGCCATTTCAATACTCTACTTGCAATGTGTGAGCTCTCAAAGATGTACTTGGGTGGGCTTACTTGCGAGATTAGCTAGGTAGTGTAGTAAAGCATGTATTGCCTTAGCCTTCTAGTTGCCCATACTAGTCCACAACAAGTTCGCTCAATCATTGGATAACAAGCTTCACAGTCGTTGAACTTCTTGCTCAAGAAATAAATTGCTCTTTCCTTCTTTCCAAAATCATCACGTTGACCTAGCATTGCTCTCATTAAGCGAGGTAAAGTTGCCAAGTAGAGGATTAATGGACGTTTTGGTGACGGAGGGACCAAAATTAGGGGATTTAGCAAATAATCTTTGATTTTGTCAAAGGCCTTTTGACAATAATCATCCCATGTCTCCTTGCAATTTTTCTTTAACAGCTTAAACATCAGTTCGCAAGTAGCTATTAGATTGGCAATGAATCTAGCAATGTAATTCAATCGTCCCAAGAAACTTCTAACTTCTTTCTCTGTTTAGGGAGGTGGCATCTCTTGAATTGCCCTCACTTTATCTGGATCTACTTCTATCCCCTTATGACTCATAATGAACCCCAATAACTTCCCAGAAAGAGCTCCAAAGATGCATTTATTTGGATTCAATCTTAGCCGATATTTGTACAATCTCACAAATAGCTTTCTAAGGACTTCAACATGACTCTCATTCTCTACTGATTTAGCTACCATATCATCTACATATACTTCAATTTCTTTATGCATCATGTCATAGAATAGGGCTACTATAGCTCGTTGATAAGTTGCCCTAGCATTTTTCAAACCAAAAGGCATCACCCGATAACAATAAGTTCCCCATTAGGTTGTAAAGGTTGTTTTCTCTTTATCTCCTTCATGCATAGAGATTTGATTGTACCCTGAATAACCATCCATAAAGGAATAGCGATAGCTTCGAGCAGTATTATCAACCAATACCTCGATGTGGGGTAGCGAAAAATCATCTTTCGAGCTCACATTATTTAAATTATGATAATCAACACACATTCGAATTCGACCATCTTTTTTAGGAACGAGAATAATATTTGCTACCCATTGTAGGTAGGTTGCAACCTCTAAGAATCCTGCTTCTAACTGCTTCATTACTTCTTCTTTTATTTACAAGGACACCCCTGTATTCATTCTCCTTAACTTCTGTTTCTTAGGCTCAACCTTGGGAAGTAATGGTATTTTATGAGAAGCAATGCTTGGGTCTAGCCCAGGCATATCTTTATGGGACCATGCAAACACATCTATGTATTCTTTGAACAACTCAATCATTTGTTCCCTTTCAGGATTATCTACTATTTTGAGCATTTTTTAATCCTCCTTGGTTCCCATATTAATCATCTCAATCACTTCTTCATGTGGGCATATTCCCTTATCACTCATTCAAGCATCTTAGAAAAAGTTTGGATTACGTCTTCATCATTAGACTCACAATCATGCATATTAGTGGCAACGAGTGAATCATCTTCACAGGGTTTATTAACCTCTAGATGAGAGATGGAATCAGAAGAAACAAAATCCTTAGATGATAGAAATGAATATGGAATGAAATAAGAATAAGGAAAAGAAAAGAAAGGGAAAAAAATGAACTGAAGTAGATAGTGTGGAATAAAGAAATAGACATGAATGCAACTGAAATTCACTTTCATAAATTACGTGCATCAAAAGTTTGTATTAGAGAATACCCAGGATCTATTACCTAAACCTGTGCTCAAAAGGTGGATAGCAAAATAGGAACAACATAATTGAAACAATTACTCTAAGCTAATGACATCATTGGCCTCTTCAAACTCCCAATTCGCTAGAACTTTACTGGAATCATCGATTACAATTGACGTACTTGTTCCACATGTTACATCTTCATTGGAAGAGATCACTGAGACGGTTGGTTCACATATCACCTCAGATGGAAGGATTCTTTGATGTGTGGAATCTTTAATTTATTGACCTTTTGCCTTTCACCAAACTTGCTTTGTCCTTCATCTAGTCTTTTAGGGTAGGCTCATACCCTAATCCTTGGTGATTATAATTATCCAAAACCTTAACTGGACACGTAATTCCTTGTAAATGAGAGCCTAAACCTTTCCCTGGCATAAACCCACTCTTCATCATGATTTTAGCAATGACGGAATTGATGTTATGAGTACTGTCACAAATACCCTCAACTTCCAAGCTTTGAAATGAAACTCCATAATCCTTCTCTGTAGGCTCAATATAAGGAAGTGAGCTTGGTTTGCTCACCATGATTTCCTCCTCTCCTTTGATTCCCCCAACCTAATGAACTTAACCTTTTAGTGTAGGGTAGAAGGAATAGCCCTAGCAGAATGAATCCATGGCCTTCCTAATAGCATTGTGTAGCTTGGGTCTATGTTCATGAGTTAGAAATCCACCTTAAACATGCTTGGTCCTATCTCTAGAGAGAGACAAATGGATCCTAATACTTTTTGTCTTGATCCATCGAATGCTCTTACCACAATATTGCTTTTGTGTACACTTAAAGCTTCTTGTGACAATGATTTAAATGTAGAGAGTGGCAAGACATTTAATGCTAATCCTTCATCAATTAATACTCCTGCTATTATGAACCCTTCACATTTCAAAGTGATATGTAAAGCTTTGGCTTAGTGGACAACAGTTTCTATAACTTCATCTTCTAAAAAGGAAATGATAGAGGAGGCTTTTACAACATTCATTACACTTGCCACCTTCTCAGGGGTTATATTAGGCTGCACGAAAGCTTGATTCAACACTTCTTACAATTCTTGGCAATGCACTTTGGAATTCAAAATCAAAGAAAGTATTAAGATATGCACTGGAGTTTTCTTCAATTGATCCATAATGCTGTAATCACTTTGCTTCATAATCGACAAAAACTCATCTTCTAATTTTTTTATTTCTTTGATATTATCTTCCTTTGGCCTGTCAACATTTACATTTTTCTCTCTTACCATTTTCCTAATGTAAGATGGTAAGTATAGCTTTCCACTTCGAGTAACACCTCTTGGGTTTGCTATTTCATTACTTGTTCTGGCAATCAATGTTAGGTTTTTATGGTTCTCCATACTACTTTGATATCTCCACGGACTACTCGATCACTTTCATAAGGGAAAGGATGAGACGTGCTTATAGTCAATGTTGGTTGTCTTGCGTGGGGTACAAGATCTATAAAGGCTTTGTTGATCACAAAAGGGACTGCTTGGACTTGCTCTTTTAGGCTCGAATTTTTAATGATAAGCTCAATATACCTTTTCTCTACCATGCACACTTTAGTGTCTCCCTTCTTTACAGACACAATCCCTAACACCATCATTTTTCTAACAACTTCTTCAAATTGTTCACAACTTTCTTTGTCATGGCCTATTATCTCTTGATGATATTCACAATATCTAGGAATTTGATCATTGATATTATCTATGAGGAGCATTTCTTACATATAGCCATACTCCTTTAAGTGAGCATAAAGCTCATTCATAGGCAGGAATCTTGATCCTTGTAGAGCTTTTGAAACACGTATCCTCTTCTTCAATAGCGTTGACTCATTTTTCGTGATTTGGAAGTGGATCAGTGGTAATGGTAGAGCTTCCCTCTTCTTTAAGCTAGATATGATTAGAATCAACCAGGTCTAGCATGTTCCTTTTAAATGTCACATAGTCTTCTATTGAGTGTCCAGGTGCACTCATGTGGTATTCACAAACAGCATTTAGATTATACCATGCTGGGTAAGGTGGACCAAGAAGCTTATAAGGTCGTGGACCTAATAATTAGGCTGCCAAAAGTTTATGGTATAATTTAGCATTTGTTAATCTAAAATTGGGCCATGGGCGACTATCCCTGGATTGAATATTTCTCTTCTCTCCATCATGCCCATGCTTGTTAGGCCTGAACCCAAATTGTTGCTGTCTTTGATTCCTTCCCTCTATTTGATAAGGGACTTGAGAACTGGTAGCTGCTTGTCTTACAGGTTGAATATAGTTCACATTCCCTTCTTTCTTTTTTAGTCATAGTTCTTTCATGAACTACTTTTAGCTTAAGAAGTGGCTATTTTCCCCTCTTATTTGTCTATGTCAATCCTTTCTCCAATTACCATTAAATCAGCAAAATCAGTGACATGTGTTCCTATCATGTGTTGGTAAAATGGCTTAGGCAATGCATAGATGAAGTATGAGCAAAGTTCGAAATTCACCATTGGAGGTTGCACTTGTGAAGCCACTATTCTCCATCTTTGAGCATATTCTTTGAATGATTCTGATGATTTCTTGGTGATCGCCTTCAATTATTCTCTAGTTAGAGCAGTATCAAGATTGAACTTGTATTGTCTCATGAAAACATCCACAAGGTCTTTCCATCTTTTAATCTTGGTTTGGTCTAGTTGTGTGTACCAAGTCAATGCAGCTCTAGTCAAGCTTTTGAGGAAGAAGTTTATCAGAAACTTCTCATCTTGTGACCATATGGACATCTTTATGCAATAAGCCCTCAAATGATAAATTGGGTTACTTGTACCATCATATTTATCAAAGTTTGGCATCTTGAATTTCTTGGGAACATCAATTTTTGGGGTCAAGCATAATTCTTTCAAATCTAAGGAACCCCATGTGTTCGATCCTTGAAGAGCCTTCAATTGATCTTTCATCTCTCCAAGTTCTTCTTTCAACTCCTTCTCTTTGTGTAACACTTGTGTGATTTGGAACATGTAGGCATGATCTTCCTCAGGACCATCTGGTATGTTAAAGGCCCCTATCCCAGAATCTTGTTTCTCTGGCGTAGACACCTTAGGATTTGATCCTTTGTTTGGCTCAATTGTTCTGTTAGCTACATTCTTATTTGCTATGGTATTCTGTAGTGGATTATCATCACTCCTTCCTTTTAGAGTCTCTATTAGCAGTTTCATCATGTCACTTATTTTGGCCATTTTAGACTCCATTGCAGACATTCAATCATTTAAGGCCGTTGACTCATTCACGTTTGAATTTTCCATTACACGACTACGCGATCGTGTGTTGTATGTTCGAGTGGCAGGAATCTGGTCAGTCGAGTTTTTCTTCTGAGGCATAATGTTGGCTTACCTGTGTAACATAATAATTAATTTTAATAAGTTTTACCTTTACATTTGTTTCGTAAGATATCCAGCATTGTGTAGGCATAAGGGTTTCATGACATTGGCACCCTTTAAATTCCTCCAGAAATTTATTATTTCATAGGGAGTTTAAAGTTAACCATTGAATTAGAAGGACATTCGATCCCATCAAAATTCAAGGTTTTAAGCAAACGACGGTAGTACAAATCAATCAACAATTTTACAACCATAAAGCGTCATATGGATCCTCATACAATGATTTAAATGTTAATACAGATTTAGAACTTTGTCACACTATTGAGTTCTTTTACAATTTCATGGCACAAATGGAAGAATTCAACAATCTCTAATGGAGTTCCTCCGGGGAGAACCATACCTTTAGCTTGCTTGAATGCTCTTGCAAATTCTAGAATTCTGTCGTTAGCCAAATCGATTATCTGCCTACATTTTAACATCCATTCTTTGGTTTCTTCCGTGTCAAAGTAATTTCCACTCCTCTAAGACTTCATTCTGTTGATTAAGCCTCTGAAGAAAGTTTTGTGCTATCTCAGCTGCACTTCCTCTCACCCTAGCTAGTTTATTCACCTTCCTTTTCAATTGTCTTGTGAGCCTATTAATTCTTGTAATTCCTTCTTTAATGCATCATTTTTCCTGACTATTTTGACAAGTCTTGCTTTAGTACTTTGAACTTTGTCATCACTACTTTACAATTCTCTTTTCAGTTTGGCATTTTCCTTTTTCAATTTCTTGGTCTCAGGTGTTTCTTCAAGGTTATGTCTTTCTCTTTCCTTTGCTAGCTTCCTCTGTAACTCAATGCATTCGTTTTGGCATTTTTCCAATTTTTCTTTATTCTTGGACTCCAAGCTAGAAACCTCTTGTAACTTATTTTCCTTCATCTTTAAACATTCAACCAGCTACCCATTAATCTCTTTCAAGTCATTACCTAATAAGGGATTTTGAGGATAGAATAAAGAATTTTCTCCTTGAATCATACTCTTCAGCCAAGTAGTGTATTTTGAACTTGAGTTTACTACATGTATCCCTAGCTCAATCTTTCCTTTGTATTTTATCTTTTGCCATGCTTCTTTAACATTCTGGTTTGACAACTTCATCCCGTCATCCTCATGTAGAAAGTATAACTCTTGCACCTCTTCCTTAGAAGGAACATTTTGTTTATAAGCCAGTTGCCTTAATGCTAAGGAAGGGTTATTGTTGATACACCCTCTGGGCCCCATTAAAGGCACATTCGAAAAGTCACCATAATAGTAAATAACCTCCTCTTTCAACTACCAGTCTAATTTCCATAAGATGGAATTTTCTTTGAGTTCTGTGAAGGTTCTTTTCCAATCCATGTAGCTCATTCCGTCAATCACAAATTGACCCTTAAAAGACATAAGTGGATTACTGTTTGAGTCATTCTTCTTTATGAAAGGAAGCGTCTTTCCATAAAGGTGGCCAAGCATCCATATATCTAGTAATGCAATACAACAATTGACCTTTCCTTTCCTTTTATTATGACATTGAGTTAAGGTCAAGTATGTTTTTGCCAAGACTGCTAGTACCGAATTCACATTACAATACTTTATCATTTGGAATACACTAATGGCTCCTAAATCAATTATGCCAATTGATGATGGAAACAATATTATTCCATATATGCATAAGGCAAAAACCCTACAAAATGTAACCCAATCCTCTTTTGCTGCCAAAACTTTTAAGTAGGCTTCTACATTAGCTCTTGAGATTCCCTCTGCTTGTCCTAGGCAAACCATTCGTACTTTTTCCTTAGGAATTTCCAAAATTTTCGCTATCATACCTCGAGATGGTAAATATCCAGGATAAAGATATACTACCATATTCTCCTTAAGGGGCATTCTCAAAATTTCTCTATATTCTTCCAAAGTCGGTGCCATTTGGAAGTCTTGAAATGTAAAACACCTTAACGAAGCATCCCAATATTGGCTCATTATGTACTGTGACTAATAGAAGATCCAATATATTTCCATATTTCCTTTTAAAATCTTGCATAATCTTCCCTTTGATATGACGGCTCAACTCAATTAAGGTTTCTAGCGGCTCTACTTTTACAGATAATTTAATCCCTTTTCCCTGATATAACTTTCCAGTGTGATTTAGATTTGTACTACCTTCGAGTGCCATTTATCTCTTATGCCAATTTCACAAAGATTCTGGATAACTCACGATTTCTGTTAATCAAAAACAAAGGTTAATAATATGCAATTCTCATAATTTAGAAATCTATTTAGCTCCTCTTTTTTTGAAAATCCACTCCTCTAGACACTTATTGCATCCTAAGGAGATGGAGTAAACAATTAATTGACGAAACGCTTAAATCCCTTACATGATTAACGTTGAAAGGTTTAGCCTTATAATCTTATTTTTGAACAAAAAAAATTGATTTTGGTAATAGATATGCAAGGGGAAAATCCCTTCTCTCCTTAACGTGCTTATTTCCCCATAGGGAGAAAGGGATAAATTAGCCTAGGTGCAGCTAAAACTGACACATGGCTAAAGTCCCGACTTTAAAAATGAAATAACTCAGTAACCAGAGAAATTATTTAATTTGTGGTTTTTTTTAAAAATGCAAATACTTGATGATCACATGCTGTGACAATGATGCAATAGAAGATCAATACTCTCATTCTGTGTCCTATTCAAGGAGACTTAAGTTCATAACCGGGCGTTCACTAGAATGGTTGGCTACTAGCTTTTGTCTAAAATATGTAACTCAAGGGTAGGTGTATATTCCTAAAAGGCTCCCAAGATGCCCTTACCTGAAGGTGAAGACATTGCTTAATAATTTTAGCCCTCCGAGAACATAAGCTCTATAGGGACCAAATTTATTGAGCAAGTAACAACTTGGGTAAGGTATTCATGGTAACCTCCGAGAGTTTAGAAACTCCACAGGGAAACCACTACTAACCTATAGTACTCACAGACCCGAGTATAGGGCCCAAAATATGTGTGTGTCAAATTGTGTAAGTACATAGTGTGTGATGAGAGAATGCAAGCCTATCACCTTATTCATATATGTTACCCAACCCTTATCTGTTAATCAGATCAAACAGAAAGACAAATATAGGTATAAAAGTCTTCTATCTAAGGTGTATTCCACATGTTATCTATTCTAAAAACATGTTATAAAATACAAAAGAAAAGAGAGAAGGGGAAAATAGAAAGAAACAAAGGACACACAAATTTAAAGGGATAATAATGCTAATAAAAAAATCATATTATATTTTGAGCACAACAGACTTATAGGCTTGACTCACTAACTATCCCCAACGGAGTCACCAACTGTCGCACCCGAAAAAATGCAACGCAGATGGCGTACGAGCGGAGTCCCGGCCTTCGCGGCGGGAACCGGACAAAACGAGAAGTCGCCACCAAGATTTTGAGGTAAATCTCGGGAAACCGATTAATGGAGGATAAGGTTGGTCTGTAAAATTAGAAAACAGGTTCGGGAGTTGGTCGAGCGTGGGGAAGGTGTTAGGCACCCCACAACACCCGTTCATGAGAATGGTTATCTGAAGTTTGTTGTGCTCTATTAATATAGTTTTAAAAATTATTTTAATTATCCCTTTTATATTCATGTGTTTGATATAAAAATAATAAGAATGAAGTGAGAAATGTTTATTTATTTATGAGGGAGGACGGACTTGGCTCAGAATCTGACTCTGAGGCCTATGTACCCTGTGATGGGATCAAAGTCCACGTAATTCAGGCTTGAAAATTGTTGGTGAAAATATTTTTGAAGAGAAATTAATTAGAAATAACTCACCATTTTGCAAATAAAACAATTTCTAAAATTTTGATATGTGTGTTTTAAATTGCAAGAAGTAATTTAATCTTAATTATTTTCTCAATTTTTGAATTTTAAATTAAAGAAAAGAAAAGGGCTTAAAATTATTATTTTTTTATATTTTATGATTGAGGATTTAAGCACAGTACTTGCAGAACCTTATTGGTTCATATGATAATGCAATTGCTTTAAATATCTGTGGAGATTCTAAAATCTCACACGATAAGAGTTTGGCAATTTAATTTATTTATTTATATTCTTATGTATATTTTAAGTGTTAATAATAATTTAAGTATGTATGTATTTTTTTAAAGAATTTTAATCATCATACCTACATAGCCTTATTGGTTTTTACGGTAATATGATTTATCCTAAATATCTGCGGAGATTCTAAAATCTCACACGATAAAGGAATTAAATTTAAATATATTTTTAATTTAATTAATTTAATACATAATTTATATATATTAAAACTTAATCGTTATATCTGCAGAGTCTTATTGATTCATACGATAATATGATTATCTTAGAAGTCTACGGAGATTCAAAAACCTCACGTGACTAACAGATATAGTTAGTAAATGTGATTACAATTTAAATACATTAATTTGGTTAATTAATTTTCTAATTTGTGTATATAATTATTTATAAAAATCATTTATTTATTATAGAAATTGAGAATTACTACATTTACAATGACTTATTATCCCCACGATGATGTGATTAATTTAAATATCTACGAAGATTCTTAAAATCTCACACAAGACATAAATAAATTATTAATCTGGGTTATAAAAAGAGGGTTAAATTTAATGATGGGCCATTAAAACCCATATAAATATGTACAAGATTGATCCTTATACCTGCAAAATCTTATTGATTTACATGGTATGAAATCATTTTAATTGGTTATAAAGACCCATACGATTTTCACACAACTAATTTTATTTGAGACAATTGAAGCTATGTCTATTAAACACACATGGTCACATTCTAGCAATTTTTATAATTATAGCTTAAGAAACAACCAAGTGTAATTTAAAAAAATGCCTTCCCCATAAGTTACCAACAACATAAGCAATATTAATTGAAGCTAACATTGTCAAACAACATAGAGTGAATTTTTTTTAAAAGATTAATCACAAAGACTAATTCTTGAATGGTTGCAAAACAAGCACATACTTGATTTTCAAAGAGAGTAAACTCAAATCATTTTTACTATCTTGAGCCACATATATGGTAATTAAATTAAAAGGTTTCACATAAGACATGAACATCAAATGTTTTCAACCATTTAATCCATCCAAACTCATGACCGAAGAAGAATGATTTCTATAGCCAAGACATATAAGAACAGTATATAAAACCTTTGCAGTGTTCATGAGTAGCAACTGATCCCAGATATTTACAAAATGCAAGCTGAAATGAAATCAACTATGAAATATTCCAGATCAAAAGGCAAATAAATCACGAAACCTGTGTAATGTCTCTTCCTCTTTCACTCTCTGAAAAACGCAAGTCCTCTCTCGGTTCTTTCTTCCTTGCTCTCAGCCTTCTCTTTTCAAAACTCCTTCCCTCTGATCGTACTTGTCTCTTTTGGCCACTTCTTCCTCCTCTCTCAGTCTCTTTTATTCTCAAAAAACATTCATTCTCGTCGCCTCTCAGTTTCTTTTTTTTTTACTTCAGCAGTAACAGTTCCTCCTCTCTGTTTTTTAACTCTCATCACCTCTTGGTTTCTCTTTTTTTCTCCAACCAGAACAACTTTTTCCCTCATCCTCTCGGTTTCTCTCCCTAGCAAGAACAACTCCTCCTCCCTCAATCTTTTTAGAAAACACACACTCTCCCCTTCGGTGCCCTTTCACTCTCAGTTTCAGGCATTATATAGAGTGGGAAGGAAAGATGATTTACTGATTTCTCCTTTAGTCTCAGATCGCCATCTCCTTTATGTGCGTTCGTTCTTTCATCTTTTTCCTCTTTTTCTGCTGTGTCGTCATGGGTTGCTTCTTCTCCCTTTGTGCTTTTCCTTTTCTTTTACTATACTTTCTGCATGTGTGCCGAAAGCTCCTGCATCTCTGGCTTGTTCTGTCTTTCCTCTGCTTCTGCAATTGGTTTTGTGTGTGCTCCTTCTACTTTCTTTCTCTACGTTTGATTCCTTCTCTCTGGTTCTCCATCTCTCTTTCTTTATCTCTGTGTGGTTGTGTCTCCTCTGGTCTCATCGTACGGTGTTGCTCTGCTTCTTTCCTTCTTGTTCTGTGTCTGACCAAGTACTTCTCTTGGTTTCTTTCTTATTCTGTTGTGTCTGGTTCAAGTGTTGCCGTGGCTGCGTGTGTGTGTGCTCTGATTGTCTCTGCTACGTCTAACTCTGTTTTGGCCATGAAAGCAATGTTTTGGGGTGGGTGATATATCATTTCACCGATATATCACCCACCCTTTTATTTTTATTTATTTTTTATTATTATATTATTTTTATTTTTATTTTGTTAACCTAATTTTAAAGTTAATTTAAAAGACTTAACTTTCAAAAGTTAATTCCCAATGTTCTAAATAGTTAGAATAATTTGGGAGAGATTTTTTCCTTAAATTTAAGCAAGATTTTTTTTTGAAAATATAATCCTAAAAAAGGATTAAATTTCATTTTTGTATTTTTTATATTTTTGATTATTTATTATTAAATTAAAAAAATGCCCAGACAAAGTACGGTGTTCACAATGACAACAAATGGAGAGCTAAAAGGTTGATAGAAAAGACGGGCCTATATTACAAAAGGCAAATAGCCTTATTGGGAGAAGCTACGTATGAGGAAACTTGGAACCGACTTCGAATAGCTGTGAGGCGAGGTCAAGAAGTAGATGTTGAGAAGAGAAGAGACAACTATGGGAAGTTTTCTACTTTATTAGGCTTGACTGGAAGGATATCAAGGAGAGGTAGTTATGGTGCCAGTGGTTCTGGATCCTCAGGCAAGAGGATGTTCGATAGAGGATCACAGTCTCGAGGAGTAATTGGCTAAGCTAGGAGGTCTAGTGGGACAAGAGATTCTAGAGCTCCATCACAGTTGAGTCAGACCGCTACTGCCCTTATACCTCGTGTGAGTACTGTATACTCACCTGTATGTGTGATCTGTGGGTAAAGTCATCCTGGAAGGTGTTGGGCATGCTACATTTATGGTGGCATGGGCCATTTTGTGAAGGATTGCCTCAAGAATTAAGGGGGAGCTTCTGAGCAGCGGCCAATAATGTCAAGATAAGTGTACATTATTTCCCAAAACGAGGCTTAGGCAGCACTAAATCTAATCATAGTACAATTTCTATATGTGAGTAAAGAGTTGAGGCTCTATTTGACTTGAGAGATACTCATTCATTTGTGTCACATGATTGTGTGTGAAAGTTGAATGTGTCTGTGCATGAGTTACCTTATGTGGTTAAAGTGTCTGCGCCTTTTAAATTACTGGATAAAACTAGTAAGGTATGTAGAAGGGTTGAGTTGTGCTTTGAGAGTAGAACTTCTATGATAGATATGATCCTAATGTTTATGCAAGGATTAGATATGATCATTGGAATAGACTGGTTGGTAGGGAATAATGCTACCTTAAATTGTGCCAGAAAGATGGTTTTACTGCCAGTTTATGTGACGCTAATTATGGTTTCCACAATAACTATCAATCAGCCAAGATTGTTGTCAGTGGTGTAAGCTAAAAGGTTAATTTATGAAGGCTGTTAGGCCTATACAGTTTTCTTTATGATGGAAGGTAGTGGCAATTGTAATGTTGATGAGATTCAAGTAGTGAATGAGTTTCTAAAAGTATTTGCCGATGAAGTGTCAAGTTTGCCACTAGAATGAGAAGTAGAATTCTCTATCAATTTGGCACCTAGTACTGAGCCTTCTTCAAAAGTGCCCTATAGAATTACTCTTTTTAAATTGATAGAACTTAAGAAGAAATTGGAAGAGTTGCTAAAAAACGGCTTCATATGCCCTAGTGTCACCATAGGGTTTGCCAGTCCTGTTTGTGATGAAGAAGGATGGCAGCCTATGATTATGTATCGATTACAGGCAACTGAATAAGGTGACACTAAAGAACAAATACCTACTCCCAAGAATAGATGACTTGTTGGATCAACTAGTGGGAACTTTAGTGTTTTCCAAGATCGATCTATGATCTGGACATCATCAATTGAGGGTGAATGCGGAGGATGTGCCTAAGATAGTATTTCATACTCGATACAGTCACTTTGAGTTTCTAGTAATACCATTCAGGTTGACAAATGCACCTATAGTTTTCATGGACTATATGAACTCTATGTTCCATCCCTTCTTGGATTAGTTTATTGTCGTGTTCCTAAATGACATACTAATATACTTTAAGGACGAGGAAGAGCACGCGAGGCATTTGAAGGCTATGCTAAGAATTTTGAGAGATAACTACTTATATGCCAAATTGAGCAAATGTGAATTCTAGCTACAAGAGGTAAGATTTCTCAGACATGTAGTGTCAGCTGAGGGTATTTCAATGGATCCTCACAAGGTAGATGCAGTATTGCAATGGGAACAGTCAAGTTCAGTAACTGAGGCAAGGAGTTTTTTGGGCTTGGGAGGTGATTATAGAAGGTTCATTCAAGGATTTTTATAGATTGCTAATCCTTTGACTTGATTGATGAGGAAGGGCTAGCCTTATATTTGGGATGATCGGTGTGAAGTTGCTTTTGTGAAGCTTAAGGAAAAGCTAACCTCAATGCCAGTGTTGATAATTCCTGATCTATGGTTGCCTTATGAGGTTTACATAGACAGTTCTTTAAAAGGTCTAGGGTGTGTGTTGATACAAGAAGATCGAGTGGTAGAATATGCATCCACACAACTACAACCTCATGAGGAGAGTTACCTGACACATAGAGTTAGCAGCTGTGATGTTCACCCTTAAGATTTAGCAACATTACTGTAGAGTTTAATGTGCACAGTGATTATAAAAGTTTGAATTATCTTGTGGATCGAAATGAGCTTAATATGAGGCAAAGGCAATAGATGGAATTCCTAAAAGATTATAATTTTAAATTTAAGTACTATCTAAGAAAAGCCAATGTTGTGGCAGATGCTTTAAGTCAAAAATCAATGCATGTGGCTGGATCGATGGTTTAAGAACACCGTTGTTGTTTTCTTTGCTAGAAGTAGAACTTGAAGCATCAGATTATACTCTAAATGAAATTCATTCAAGCATGATTTCCAATGAGTTTTGGAAAGAGATACAAGAAGTTCAATTAAAGGACAAGTTCTTGTCAAGTGTATGAGAGGATATTGAGAAAGGTTGTATTGCTTTGTTTTGGTTTAGTGATGATGAGTTCATCCTATAAAAAGACTGAATTTGTATACCTACAGATGAAGAGATTAGAAGGAGATTGTTGGCAGAAGCTCACCAGAGCAAATACATGATACATCCTAGTATGACTAAGATGTACCATGACATGAAAAGGCATTGGTGGTGGCATGATATGAAGAGGGATGTTACCTAGTTTGTAAGCCGGTGTCTCACATGTCAAAAAATGAAAATTGACCATCAGAGATTGGCTAGGACATTACAACATTTAGAGATTCCCTAATAGAATTGGGATAGTATTTCAATGGACTTCACGTCTGATCTACCAAGAACTTAGACATGATATGACTTTGTGTGGGTTATTGTGGATCAATTGACAAAGTCAGCACATTTCTTACTAATTAAGACCACCTATGATGTGAAAAAGTTTGTAGAAGTGTATGTGGGAGAGGTGGTAAGATTGCACGGCGTACCTAAAGACATAGTGTTAGATAGAGATCCCCAATTTACTAAAGTTTAGGGGAGCATTGCAAAGGGCAATGGGTGTTGTGAAATGATAGAGTAGCAACATTGTGAAAGTATATATATACAGATGTGTGAGTACTAATTGAAATGAATTTGAAGTGGCACGTGTATTAACATGCATCGCATCTGCAAGATATATATTGGATTATAGTAGGGGAAAATGCGGCCCTACTATGAGAAGGTCCAAGAAGTCATAATGATCCAAAGCATAGAGCTTGACTTCGCCATGACAGACCTAGAATATTGAATGATTTATGAGGTTACCCTAGACTAAGGTAGGGGGTCATGGTCCTACTATATATAAGGCTAGGAAGTCCTGATGATCTAGAGCATAAAGCTTGACTTCACCATGACAGACTTAGGAGATCACCCATACACAAAGAGGATTACTTGGTTTAAGCAGTAGTATGGTGGGCCCTATTCCTTGTGATTGGAAGTCCTAGTTAGTGAGGCAGAGCCCTATATGTAAGAGTTGGAGGGTTGAAAGCAGAACAAGTCTAGTTGTATATGTGATTATATGTTGTATAGTTGTACTCCTCATACAAGACTACAATTGTGTAATGTGGCATTAAGAGGCAAGTTGGGCTTTTAATGTGAGATTCGATATGTGTGATGTTAATCAGGTGTATGTAGTCCTTTTAAACTTAGTTTAAGGGTCGAAGTGATCTAATGGGAAAAGGAATGAGAATTGAGCATTTAGGGTGTAAGTTTTTGAAAGAAAAAGTGACTTTTTGCACCTAGATATCTAATTTTAGATCAAACTATCAGATCAAGTCCAAACTTGTTCCATTAGCTAGTATACATGGTAAGCTTCGTGTGGATGCTTGAATAACTCCAATCGGATGTCAGGTGTGAAAATAGCACACATCGAAAGTTCATTATTTTTGCTATCAAATGATAGCAGAAATTTTAGACAGGTATGCTATGGTGTATGATGTGCCCATCATAGCGGATGACACAGTCAAAAATAGAGCATGTGGCTCTATGTTACACACCGTGGTGCATGTGTTGCACACCACAACACAAATGTTGCACACCGCAGTGCACAACCCTTTTTCAGGGTTGAGAATTTATGGTATTTTGAGTCTTTTGAAAGTGTTTATGCTTTCGCTAGCCCTCTTATTTGAATATATATTTTAAGAAATTGGGATCCCATGATTTGAAAACAAATAAAGGGCTATTACTCTGATATTTTATTGTTCTTGTATAAGTTGATTGTGTGATTAGAATGGTAAAGCTCGAGTTGAGTCGGAACTTTACAGTTCGAATCCAGACTTTATTGGTGCGATGTTGGAGATTTGAGACTCCTTAGTGGCTATGTGATACGGTGTTAGAGTCAATAACACCAATTGTCTGTATTGGGAGAAACTATAGTCCGAAAGTGAGATAGAACACCTTTGGATGAGTGATTCTACTACTAAAGATGAGCTTCAGGCCAAGGAGAGTGTACATTAGTCTATGGCGAGCCTATGGTTTTGTGTCAGGGTAATTTAGAGGTTCGGTTGATAGTGATCATGATATGGTTTACTATGTGATGCAATATGTTGTTATATATGAGAAAATGGTAAAAATTGGTTAATAGATATATGTGGATGTGAATTGAAAATGAAATATGTTATATGTTATATTAAATGGTATAATATGGTTTACTTTCATATAGTTGCATGTGATAGTCATTAGAAGTGAGTTAGTCCATTACTGAGATTTTTATCTCACCCCATGGTTACATGTTTATAGGATCGGGTAGTGATCTGGGCAAGGGAGCAGAGTTTGGACTGGCTTAAGTTGTAGAAGCTATGTGATAGGGATTGTCGCTTGCCTTCAAAATGAAACTAAAGCTAACCCTAAAGCAATATATGGCCAGCCCTAGGTCATCTCCTAAGGAATGATTTTAAGTCTAATTTAAAGTTATCTAGTAAAATAAATCAGCCAAAATTTGAAGTTGATTAACTAATTGCTAACCTAATTATCTAGTAAATTAAACTAGCAAACTAAACCTAATTATGAATAAAGTGGCTTCCTAATTTAAGTAGGAAACCTAAGGTGTTGCTAATGGAAGAATCCTAATTTCTAATCAAACATGGCAGCTCACTTGTAACCTTTTCTCATATATCCACACAATATAAGAAAAGATTACGGTGTTACCATCCTCAGATCATTCACAATAATCAAATTTTATTTCAAAAACTTCGGCCGAAGACTTGCTTTATAACATCAAATAAATCACAACACAATCAGAAAAAACACAGCGGAAGTAAATCATACACTCCTTAAATATATAATGGACATAACCCACTAACATTCCTATCTCAATTGCATGCATTTCGGCACACAAATAAAACTAAAACTTGGTACATGCGCCGTAGCGGACAGTCAGTGCACCACGGCATGTGGCACAGAGCCACACACTAGCCCTATCTGTGTCATGTGCTGCAGCACATGCCTCCATATGCCACGGCACACTTGTCAGAATTTCTACTATCATTTTGATAGCAAAAATGATGAACTTTTGGTGTGTGCCAATTTCTCATACGACATCCAATCAGAGTGATTCAAGTACCCACACGAAGCTTAGTTCATATACTAACTAATGAGACAAGTTTGGATATGATCTAATGGTCTAATCAAAATTTAGACATCCAAGGGCAAAAAGTTGCTTTTTCTAAAAATTTTGCATACCCAAGCGCTCAAATCGATCCCTTTCTCTCATTAGGCCACACTAGTTCTGGAACCAAGTCCAAATGGATCTAATACACCTGATTCATCACAATTAATCACAATCATACTGATATATCGAAATTTGACCCTTTTACTGCCAATTTTCACAATTTACTAATTTGACATACTATGCCATTTCTTGGCATAACTTAGCTCACTTGGCTATTTTTCAATTCATATAAATGCAATCATATTCACAATACAATCTTCGTCCTTAAATTACTCATTTCATTATAATTTATCCCTTAGCTTAAGATTCACCAACATAAACAACCATTTTACACATATACTTCAAGTCATAACCCTTTTCTGTTTCATTTCATCACATATACCATCAATCAGGCTAGACTACATAAAAGCTTAATTCAATACATGCATGCAACCTTATAGCAACTCATAGATACTTATATATACAATCTTTCAGTTCAATTCATCACACAACCTCAGAGTACATGGCTAAACAACTCAAGCCGGTCCAGACTCTCTTCCCTTAGCCTGATCACTTCCCGATCCTAGAAACATGTAACCATGAGGGTGAGATAAAAATCTCAGTAACAGAATAACTCACTCCTATTGACTATAGCATGCAACAATATGAAAGTAAACATAGTATACTATTAAAACCTCATTAAGTAGTATTTTCATCACATATCACATTTCATTTTTCATATTTTCATCAATGCCAAAAGATTTCATGTTATCTCAAGATATTTCATCATATCACATAAAATACTAGCATGATCTCTACCAACCAAACCTCCAAATCACCTTGACACGAAACCATAAGCTCATCTCAGACTAATGTACACTTTCATTAGTCTTGAGCTCACCTATAGTGGTAGAATCACTCAGCCAAAGATGTTCTAACACACAATATAGACTATGGTTTTACCCTAATACACACAATAGGGTGTCGTTGACTCCAACTCGTATCACAAAAATACTAAGGAGTTTCTCATCTCCAACACAGTACCTTAATACACACTCAAGAGATCTCCAACACCGTACCTTTCAAGGCACTGAGGAGAATTATTTCCAACACCGCACCCTAATAGGGTACTAAGGAAACCTTGCCATATGGTCTTTATCATCTCTTATACTCGAGTGAACTTTCACAACTGAGATCATGCTTTCTTGAACCATTTAAGGTTCCCTTTTACCATTTAACACTTTCTTATACATAATATATAATACTTTTCATTACAAAACACATTTCCATGCTTATTTCAACCAAAAATCATTTTACACACACAATCACTCAATGGTACAAAGCATGCTCAATTCGAAACCATTTCATGCATTACATAGCATACTAACATATAGTTACAATAAATAGTCAAACAAAGGAAATTATTCGGTTACCTCAACCCTTCTATCACTAGAAAGGTTACCCGTGGATTTCTACTATCGTACAAGCTTATCTCAAGCTTCCTTTCTCTACTCACTCACCAATATGCCAATCTAAACACATTTAGCACATTTCAGTCATTTGGTCCATTTTGACCAAAAACTCATTTTTACTATTTAAGGCTATATTTATCCGTAAACTCTTTTCCATTTATCCATTCTAAGTCCATAACTACCCAATTACTACTTTATATCACCTCGATCAGTCTTATTTCACTCAAGATAGATTTTTGCCTTAATTTTCTCTCTCTAAAGCCTAAAATTGAACCTCCAGGTTCAAAGCTCTACTGTTCAACTCTAAACCAGTCACAAAGCTCTAATTTAACTTCCAAGAACCTTTTTATTACTATTGAACAAGAATCAAACCCTTTAAATTTCACCGATTCAATTTTCGTATAACTCATTTTCAAAGAAATTTGTGTAGAATGGAAGGTAAGAGTTATACATAGCTTACCTGGCAAGTTACGGATTTGAATCACCTTTCACCACTCCAAAATGACTTAACCTAGCTCCTCAACTCTTCTCCTCTCTCTATCTTGTGTGTTTCTTAAATTCTCTCCTCTAAATTTTTTGAAAAGTCATGACTTATAAAGTGAATTTTTGGTCTATGTGCCACGGCGCATGCAGCACAAGCCACAGTGCATGGCACATTGAGATTTATTCTCACCACACGTACTTGCTTTAACCCGAAATGCACTCCTATCACCCATATCTGTTCATACAACACACAAACAAGTCAAAATACCAATTAATCATCCAAATCTATAATCCCACTTTAATTTCCACTTCACTCTTAATTAACCTCTAAATTTAGGATTAAGAAATTCAGGATGTTATAGTTCTCCCTTTTTTTAAGAATTTTACCCTCAAAATTCATAAAAGAGATAAATATATACCTATAGAAACGTGTGAGGGTATTGCTGCCTTATTCTATCCTCTGTCTCCCAGGTAGCATCACTAGGAGCCATGCCTCACCAGAAAACTTTAACTAATTGTATGGTCTTGTTCCTTAACTGCTTCTCTTTCACATTTATAATTCGCTCTGGCTCAGCCTTATAAGTTAAATTCTCCTGGAGTTCAATCTCCTTCAATTCTATCATGTGTGAAAGATCAGGTTGTTATTTCTTAAGCTGTGACACGTGAAACACCTCGTGCACACCCAATAATTATGGTGGCAAAGCAATCCTGTAGGCAACTGGTCCAATTTTCTCTAGAATTTTGAAAGGACTAATGAACCTAGGAGCTAATTTCTTAGCTCTTATCAATCTCCCAATTCCCGTCATTAGTATAACCCTTGAAAATATATGGTCTCCCACCAGGAACTCTAACAGCCTTTTACGCCTATCTGTGTAACTCTTTTGCCTACTCTGTGCCGTTAATAGCTTTTGCCTGACTAACTTAATCTATTGAGTTGTTTGATCCACAATATCTGATCCTAACATACTCCTTTTGTTCAACTCTGTCTAGCAAAGAGACGATCTACATTTTTCCCCATACAATGCCTCATACGGTGCCATTTGTATATTAGAGTAGTAACTATTGTTGTAAGCAAATTCAGCTAAAGGGAGATGGCTATCCCAGTTACCTTTCAACTCTAATACACGGCTCTCAACATATCCGTTAAAGTCTGTATAGTTCATTATGTCTGCCCATTTGTTTGTGGATGATATGCTGTACTGAATCTCAACTCAATACCCATGGCACGCTATAAAGCTCCCCAAAACTTAAAAATAAATCATGAACCTTTATCAGAAATTATACTCTTAGGCACACTATGTAATCTTACCACTTCTAGGATATAGATCTTTGCCAACTTTTCTAGAGAATCACAAATATGAATAGCTAATAAATGAGCCGATTTAGTAAGTCTATCGATTATAACCCAAATGGCATCATGTCCAGATTGAGTTCTTGGTAACCCAATTATAAAATCCATAGAAATGCTTTCCCATTTCTATATAGGAATATCTAACGATTGTAACATTCCTGCTGGTCTTTGGTGCTCTATCTTAACCTTTTGATAGGTCAAACACTAACTCATGAACTCCGTTACATCTTTCTTCATACCAGGCCACCACCAATACTGGTTCACATCCTAGTACATCTTTGTAGCTCCCGGATGGATCATGTATTTGCTACAGTGAGCCTCATTCAAGATAACTTTTCTCAAATCTACATCGTCAGGCACATAAATCTTATCTCAATAAACCACAAAACCATCATCATTGAAACCAAACTCAATAGCTTGATTGCTTTAATTTCTTCTCTAATCTTTAAAAGACTTTCATCTTCTAGTTGTGCCATTCTCAATTCCTTCCAAAAATCATTGCTAATCTCACTGGAATAGGCACCAACCAATGCCTTCAATGGCGCATCCTGCTATGACTCAACCAATGACTCCATCAATCTGTATTCCTTAATCATAAAACTTGCCACATATAAAGTCTTTCAGCTCAAAATAGATTAAGGTGTCGTCTATAAAGACCACTACAAACTGATCTAAGTATAGGCTAAAGATTTGATTCATATAATCCATGAACACTACTGGTGCATTGGTCAAACCAAATGGTGTAACCAAGAATTCATAATGGCCATACCTAGTTCTGAAAGCTATCTTGGGTACATCTACTATATTAACTCTCAACTGATAGTACCCTAACCTCAAATCAATCTTAAAAAAGACTGAGGCACCAGCCAATTGATCTAAAAGATCATTTATCCTTGGCAGAGGATACTTGTTCTTTATAGCTACCTTATTCAATTGCCGGTAATCGATGCACAGTCACAAACTGCCATTCTTCTTTCACACAAACAATACCGGTGATCCCCAAGGTGATACACTTAGTCTGATGAATCCCTTCTCTAGTAAATCTTCAATATGCTTCTTTAGCTCAATTAATTCAGACGGCGACATTCTATAAGGAGCCTTTGATATCGGTTCAATTCTAGGAACTAATTCAATTGAGAACTCAACTTTCCTTTTAAGAGGAAATCCAATTATTTCTTCTAAAAATACCTCTGGGAAACTTACTTACTACCCCAATTTTCTCAATTCCACCATCAAACACCATGCTGGCTATAAAGAATACCATATAGGCACCACAACCTTACCGGATTAACTTCTCAGCACTCATTACCAATAGAAACTTAGGTTGCTCTGAAGATTCCACAATTGTGCACAACACTGGTAATGAAACCACCTTTTTGGCACAATCAAGCATAGCATTATTTGCTACTAGCTAGTCCATGCCAATTATCACATCTATTCCTCTCATAGGAATACATATTAGATCGATCTTGAAAACTCTATCCTCAAATTGAATCTCCATATTCTAACAAGCTTAACTTGTAATACTAGACGATCCAAAAGGCATCATCACTTTAATAAGCACAGGTAATTCTTGTAAAGATAATTTCAATCTATCCACACATTCCTTAGACACAAAAGAATGGGTGGCACTAGAATCAAATAATGCCTCTACTTTGTGACCATTTACAAAAATCATACCTCTATTCATGTTTGGAGATGCTCTGGCCTCTTCTTGTGTAATAGCAAATACTCAGCCAGGAACTATCGATCTCTACTTAGTCCCCTTAACTCTACCCTCTAGGCATTGCATCACTATATGACCCGATTTACCATACTTGTAACAAGCCCAACATCTTCCTAGATGAGATTTGCCACATATATTACATTGGGGCATCCTTCCAGTACTCAAAGTCAAAGTTAGAACATTCGACGCTTGCCTTGAAGACTGTGGAGGCCCAATTCTCACACCTCCACCCTTTTGCATTGACCCTCTATGCACAAGTCGAATTTAACTAAAACCTCTTCTTCCAGAAGAACTGGAACTACTTACACTAAACCCAGTCCTCTTTGAGATTCCACCAGTTAGACCTATAGGAGATGAAAATATTCTCATACTATCTCATCTCCTTTTAGCATCTGCCTCTCTACCACGCCTAGCTGCTACCCTCAGCTTGTAGCACTTCTCCTCATACGTCGTCACATCAAGCAATGCTATCTGTTACCTGTACTCAGGTCTCATCTTTTTAAGTAATCTCTCAGCTTTCTACTTTGAGTCATTACTATGTTGGAGATATGTGGAATAAGCCGATAAGTCATTAAATCTTCTTATAAATTCTTCGTCGTCTAGGTCTTCTTGCTTGAAAGCATGAAATTCCTCTTCCTTCTCAGTTATAAATGAGACTGGAAAGTATTGCTCAAAGAATATTCTCTTGAACTTATCCCAGCTCAAATAAATACCACCAATTAGTCTCACAAATTCTCACCACCTCTTAGCAGCACTAACTAACTACACCGTGGCCAAGATAACTTTCTGCTCCAAAGTACAAATTATCACCTCAAAGATGGTTTCCATTCGTTCTATCCACAATTCTACTTCACCTTCCCTCATACCTCTGCCAAATGTCGGCGGATTGAACTGAACAAACATCTTCCAAGCACGATCGATAGATGGATCAGTGCAAGGAATCTCCGGTCCACTATGTGAATTCCAAGATGGTCCAAGTTTACTATACGCTTCCTGCACTGGGATATTCTGAGTTTCAACTCTCTCTTCATGCTCTCTATGCCTTAGGATCATGTCATGATCCCTAACAGTTTGTCTTATATCCACCACCATATCCCTAAGCTCTTCCAGAGCTCATCATGTCTATCCCTTTGTGGTAAAATTGATTGAACTTTTAGCTCTCGTTCCTCCTCTACAATCTATCCAGATACTGCGGTTCTCGCATGAGTGCCTTATACTGTACTATTTTCTCCCCTCCTAAGGACAAAAATAAGAAACACAAAGGGCATCAAGGAAAAAAAAGTTGTATAATGAACAAGATAAGTTTCCATATTTCTAAATGAATGCATCAATAACAATCAAGTCTCAAAAATTGAGAAACTGATATCAAAATGTAACCTCCTCTCATATATCCACACAATATAAGAGAAGATTATAGTGTTACCATTCTCACATTATTCACAATAATTGAATTTCATTTCAAAAGCTTTGGCTAAAAAATTGCTTTATAAAATCAAATAAATCACAATACAATTAGAGAAAACACAGCGGAAGTAAATCATACACTCCTCAAATACATAATGGACATAACCCACCAGCATTCCTATCTCAATTGTATGCATTTCAGCATATAAATAAAACTAAAACTTGGTACGTGCACCGCGGCATGTGGCACAGAGCCACATGCTTGCCCTGTCTGTGTCATACGCCACGGCATATTCCTCCATGGGCTGTGGTGTGCTTGTCTGGATTCCTACTGTCATTTTGATAGCAAAAATGATGAACTTCCGACGTGCGCCAATTTCTCATACAACATCCAATCAGAGTGATTCAAATGCCCACACAAAACTTAGTTTGTATACAAACTAATGAGATAGGTTTAGACACAATTTAATCGTCCGATCAAAATTTGGAAACCAAAGGTACAAAAAGTCACTTTTTCTAAAAAATTTGCACACCCAAGCACTCAAATTGATCCATTTCTCTCATTAAGCCACACTAGGCCTTGAACCAAGTCCAAATGGATCTAATACACCTGATTGACCACAATTAATCACAATCATACTCATATATCAAATTTTGACCATTCTACGGCTAATTTCCACAATTTACTAATTTGACATACTATGCCATTTCTTGGCATAACTTAGCCCACTTAGCTATTTCTCAACTCATACAAATGCAATCATATTCACAATATAATTTTAGCCCCTAACTTACTCATTTCATCATAATTTATCCCTTGACTTAAGATTCACCAACACAAGTAACCATTTCACACATATACTTCAAGTCATAACCCCTTTTTGTTTCATTTCATCACATATATAATCAATCGAGCTAGACTTCACAAAAGCTCAATTCAATACATGCATGCAACCCTATGACAACTCATAGACACGTATATATACAATCTTTCAGTTTAGTTCATTTCATCACACAACCTCAGAGTACATAGCTTCACAACTCAAGCCAGTCCAGACTCTCTTCCCTTGGCCTGATCACTTCCTAGTCCTATAAACATGTAACCATGAGGGTGAGACAAAAATCTCAGTAACAGAATAACTTACTCTTATTGACTATCACATGCAACAATATGGAAGTAAATATAGTATACCATTAAAACCTCATTAAGTAGTATTTTCATCACATATCACATTTCATTTTTCATCTTTTCATCAATCCCGAAGGATTTCGTGTTATCTCAAGATATTTCATCATATCACATAAAATACTAGCATGATCTCTACCAACCAAACCTCCAAATCACCCCGACACGAAACCATAGGCTCATCTCAAACTAATGTACACTTTTATTAGTCTTGAGCTCACCTACAATGGTAGAATCACCCAGCCAAAGATGTTCTGACACACAATATGGACTATGGCTTTTTCCCAATACACACAATGGGGCATCGGTGACTCCAACCCGTATCACAAAGATACTAAGGAGTTTCTCATCTCCAACACAGTACCTTAATAGGCACTTAAGAGATCTTCTCCAATACCACACCTTTCAAGGGATTAAGGAGAATTATTTCCAACATTGCACCCTAACAAGGTACTAAGAAAATCTTACCATATGGTCTTTATCATCTCTTATACTTGGGTGAACTCCCACCACTCAAATCATGCTTTCTCGAACCATTTAAGATTCCCTTTTACCATTTAACACTTTCTTATACATAATATATAATACTTTTCATTACAAAACACATTTCCATGCTTATTTTAATCAAAAATCATTTTACACACACAATCGCTCAATGCTACAAAACATGCTCAATTCAAAACCATTTCATGCATTACATAGCATACTAACATACAGTTACAGTAAACAGTCAAACAAAGGAAGTTATTCGGTTATCTCAACCCTTCTGTCACTAGAAAGATTACCCATGGATCTTCACTATCGTACAAGCTTACCTCAAGCTTCTTTTCTCTACTCACTCGCCCAATATGCTAATCTGAACACATTTGGCACGTTTTAGTCATTTGGTCCATTTTCACTAAAAACTCATTTTTACTATTTAAGGCCATATTCATCTGTAAACTCTTTTTCATTTATCTATTCTAAGTCCATAACTACCTAATTACTACTTTATATCACCTCGATTGGTCTTATTTCACTCAAGATAGATTTTTCCCCTAACTTTCTCTCTCTAAAGGCTAAAATTGAGCCTCCGGGTTCAAAGCTCTACTGTTCAACTCTAAACCAGTTACAAAGCTCTAATTTAACTTTCGAGAACCTTTTTATTACTATTGGGAAAGAATCAAACCCCTCAAATTCTACCGATTCAATTTCCCAATAACTTATTTTCAGAGAAATTTATGTAGAATGGAAGGTAAGAGTTATACGTAGCTTACCTAGCAAGTTACCGATTTGAATCACCTTCCACCGCTTTAAAATGACTTAACCTGGCTCCTCAACCCCTCTCCTCTCTTTATCTCATGTGTTTCTCAAAATCTCTCCTCTGAAATTTCTAAAAATTCATGACTTATGAAGTAAATTTTTAGTCCATGCACCGCGGCGCATGCAGCACAAGCTGTAGCGCGTTGCACAGTAAGATTTATTCTCACCATGCGCACTTGCTTTGACTTGAAATGTACTCCTATCACCTATATCTGTTCATACAATACACAAACAAGTTAAATTACCAATTAATCATCCGAATCTCTAATCCCACTTTAATTTTTACTTCACTCTTAATTAACCTCTAAACTTAGGATTAAAAAATTTAGGATGTTACATCACTTAACTCCTCTTCCTTAGCTGAAAAATGCATTTACTTGAGATAACTATCTCAAGTATCCTAGCTTCACTAATTCAATTCCCTAAGTACTATTACAAGCCCCCTAGGCAACCTTACTAGCATAGCTCTAAAATTAACCAAGTGTTTAGCTAAAATTCATTCCCAAATGCCACTTCCCAAGCTGTACCTAAGTTTAAAACTATGAAAACTCAAGCAACTTATCAAGCATTCGCTACATAATTACATGCTAGGCTAATACAAGACATTCACCCATTGAAATCACATAATACCATGCAAATTCATAGAGTGGATCAAATTTCAACAGCACATAGGTCATGAAATTCAACTCAACAATCTTGTTTGAACATTACAAATTACAAACAACCATGTAACTAAAGTCAAATTGAACCACAATCAACAATAATTATAGTATTTTAATGGAATTGAAACAAGATGAAGAAATATTTGAGCTTAACGAAGTGAAGACTTCAAAACTCTTCTTCCATCAACTCTCCCCTAGGATTCCATAGAGACTCTAGCTAGAAAACATCAAGAGCACTTTGCTTCCTTGATGAACACAACTAGGCTGTGGCACATGCTCCATGATTCTTGATGGATCGAGCTTCAAATCTCCTTCTAGTTGCTTGGGGTTGATTCGGCCTTAAGAGAGGAGAAGAATGATGGAAGAATTGAGTGAATTTGATGGTGAAAAGAGGGAGAAATGGTGACTGTATGAAAATCTGGTATAGAGAGAAAGAGGAGAAAAATGAAGAACATGATGAACAAGAGAGAGAAAGTGTGGAAGATGAATGAGATAAAGATTGATCTGATTTTTGGGATAAGTGGTGTGCTCAATCTTGTTTCCCATCAGCTAAATGCTACTTAAAAATAGAAAAATAAAAGAAAAAGGAAATGGAAGCCTTGTCATACTTGCAAGGTGGCACTCTCCTATTGGCTTGTAGATGATTCCAATGTGTGTACAATTAATCCTATACATCATCCACAATTTTAGTTATCTAAACCACCAAATAGGAGCCTTTACATGTCCAACCATCAGCTTTTGACCCTATGATCTTTTGACTTCATTTGCCCAATTAATGCACAGGTCACATGCCACCTATGTCACATAAATCACATAATTCAATTAAATAATATGTGACATTATAAATTATAATTAAAGTCAAGAATTGAATTCATTAGAAGGGAAAATTTATTAAATTAATCAAGTTCTAGGCTACACAAAATTATATGAGAATTTTCACACAAAAGAAAACTGAAAACTAGGTAAAACTAAGACACTTTCGAAAGTGTTGACTTTTTATTTAATTACTCCTAGACTAAAATGAATTTTAAAATTGTAATTTCAACACTCATCAACTGGACATAAAATGCACTTTTTAATTTTTATTTTACATTTTCTCAAAAGTTTATTTTTTGGACCAAAATGCCTCTAGTGTACTAAACCTATAAACTTAGGCAAAATTCCAAATCTAATAAAATGTATATACTTAAAGGTGATAAATCATTAATAAAAGGGTCCTAATTGACAAATAAAATTAGGTAACAAATATTTTCTATCATCGTGTGATTCCAAAGTTTGTGTAATGAATTGAGAAATTGTGTATATATGTGTATATTAGTTGCTATAGGATTGCATGCATGTTTGAATAGTCTAATGAGAGAAAGGGATAGATTTAATTTCTTGGCTGCGTAAATTTTTCAAAAAAAAGTGACCTTTTACACCCAAGTGTCCAAATTTTGATTGGAGCATTAAAACGTATCTAAACCTGTCTCATTAGCTAGCTTATGAGCTAAGCTTCGTATGGGTGCTTGATGTAATGTCCGCCTTGACATTACTAGGACAACACTCATACACGTCTTTGTGATAACTAGGATTAGATAAAATCTCATAAAGAAGTTATCACAACCAAGGGTTTAAAAGATAATTAGTTTAAAACATTGGGATCCCAAGAAAACCCATTTTAAAATATTGTTTGAGCTCAAACCATAGTTAGAAATTAATTTGGAACAAATACGAAAGCATGAAAATTGAATCACTTCAAAACAGGCTGAAACAAGCCTTTTTGCAAAAATTCTGGTCCGTTCGCTGCGGCGTAAGCCATGCCCGCCATGGGGATGGCACAGAGGGACAAGCCCTCAAAGGCCACTTGTGCCACGGCGCGTACCTACTGTCATGACAGTAGATTGCTATCATGATAGCCCTTTAAATTTTTAGAGCGTACCGTTTCACCATTCGACGTCCGATTTGAGCAATTCAAGTGTCCATTCAAACAACCATCCGTTTAAAAGATAGACACCCAAACCCAAAATGGTTCGTTTTCACCTCAAAACACACACAATGGTGTCCAACTCATAATGCCAATTGCCATTAGCCCTAGAGACACTTTGACCACCTCAAATAGACCACACACAACATGACAATTCAATCATAACACACAATTAAGCATTCTCACTCAAAATGACTATTAAAACCCTAATTCACAACAATATAAGGGGTGGATAAAACCTAACACATATATCAACATAGTCATTTTGGCACATCAATCATTTTAAATATATCACATGTAAGTGTAACTTGGCCAAGCACATACACTTAATCCACAACATCAACCTTGGACCAAGATACACACACCCTTATCACAATTTCATATCAACGGATAATCACAACAATGTTACGTTCCTAAGTTGGCATTATATATTGACAATATTCATTATAATACCCAAAAAGAGGAAAGGGAAGAGCTATACAACTATTCTCTTCACTCTTCAAAAGTTCCTTCCTTCCGCTTGCCCTTACCGAAGCCCTTACCAATAAAATATAACCACAGGGTGAGATAAATATCTCAGTAACAGAATAATTCACTACTATTAATTAATATGTACAATCATAAGAGAGTAAAACTATAAAAATCCAAATTATACTTTCAGCATATCACTACATACTTTTTTCATTAGTACAAATCTTTTACCCCTAGCATGATCGTTCTACCATCCGAGCTACCATATTACCTTGACCGAAACCATAGGCTCTTGGATTAAGTGCACATTTACAATGATCTGAGCTCACATTCAGTGGTAGGATCACCTGGTTAAAGGTGTCCTATCTCACTTCCAAACTACGGTTTCCCCCTATCGAACATGAATCGGGGTGTGGTTACTCTAACACCGCATCTTTGATGCTCAGGAGTGTCACTCTCCAATGCCGTATCCCTCATGGATACTAAGGAGAAAATCTCCAACACCGTGCCTCACTAGATACTAAGGAGATATATGCCATATGGACTTCCACTACTCCTTCCTAAGTGTGAACTCCTACCCCCTAACATGATCATGCCCACACTCAACATATATATCACATATACATTTTAAATTTCTCAACCCATTCATATATAACTTTCATCATCCTCATCATTTGCAAATAGATTTTTCATGCACAAACCCACATTTCGCAATATGCATGGTTATCAAATTCAAGTAAAAGATTTAACATATATACTCACTGACAGTTAAGCAATATAATCAAATGGTGTAAATCATTCTGTTACCTCAACCTTTTATCACACAAAAGGGTTACCATGGATCAACATTAGGTCCACACATTCTATACACATTATATAGCTCGAACAACGCTCAATCTACATAATTAAGTGACAATCATTAATTATCACTTCGAATAACTCTGAATTCACTAGGTTCTAAGTGTCTAAATACCTAAATTCCTTTCTAACAACATCAACCATTCGCAAACACTCTAACTATCCTATTAAACATCCCAACACACCAAAATCACTAACTAATATCCCACATTGTCTCAAAATTTTTAAATTACACCTAGGGTTCATCCAAATCCTTACTAAAAATTCTCAATCACTATAAAACTCATAAACTTAGGGTTGAAGGCTTGATTTAACTCCCCAAAACCTTAAATAAACTCATGGGTTTGGTCTAAACCCAAGGAAACTGAAATCAAAGCCCCCATTGTCCCAAATGTTTAGATTTTTACATAAAAGAGGGAATGTGCAACTTATCCAATAGTGATTCAAGTGCCAAATGCTTCCAAAGTAGCTTAGGGATTATGCTTTAAAAGATCAGGAGCTCCTCTCCATCACTCTCTCAATTTTCCTTCTTTCTCTCTTATGTTTTCGGTCTGCTTTCACAAACTGATAAGTGCTAATTTGCACGTACGCCGTGGTACATTAGCACACCCGTCGTGGTGCATGGCACATAAAGTGACACTAAAATTTAAACTCTATTCTATTCCATGGCTCGCTCAAACATTGATTTAGCCCCCTTCTAAGGCTGTCTAAGGATCCAAAAACTATATTAGTTTCCCATAAACCTCGTTAATTAATAATTTATCTAAATTGACCAAATTACCCTTGAAAATACTGATAATTACCAATTGAGAAACTTAGGATGTTACAATTCTCCCCTCCTTTTAGGAATTTTTTCCTCAAAATTCAGAATCTCACACAAAGACATACTTATGGAAATCATTAGGTATATAATTGTCACATTTTGTCCTTAGTCTCCCAAATCACATCACTGGGAGTCATACCCTTCTAAAAGACCATAACCAATCAAGTAGTCTTGTTTCTCAATTGTCGGTCTTTCATATTCACAATCCACTCTGGTTCAACTCGATAGGTCAAGTTTTCCTGAAGTTCTATATCTTCTGACTCAATAAGATAAGAAGGATCAGATTGATATTTCTTGAGCTGACTCACATAGAACACATCATGAACACCCAATAAACTCAGTAGTAAGACAATCTAATAGGCAGCAGGTCCCAACTTCTCTAAAATCTCAAAGGGACCAATAAATCGAGGAGTCAATTTCTTAGCCTTTATCGATCTCCCAATACCAGTCATTGGCATGACCCTCAAAAATACATGATCACCAATAAGAAATTTCAACAATCTTTTATACCGATCTACATAGCTCTTTTATCAACTTTAGGCTATTAATAACTTTTGCTTAATCAACTGGATTTTTTTAGTGGTTTGGTTTACTAAATTCGGATCCAACAAACTTCTCTCACTCATTTTTATCCAACACAAAGCCGACCGACACCTTCTTCCATATAATACCTCATATGAACCCATTCTAATGCTAGAATGAAAATTATTTTTGTAAGCAAATTTTGCTAACGGTAGATGTATATCCTAATAGTCTCTTAACTCTAAGGCACAAGCTCGCAACATATCCTCGAGCATTTAGATAGTACTCTCAATCTATCCATCTATCTGTGGATGATGTGCTATGTTAAATTTCAATCTAGTGCCTATTACTCTCTACAATGCTCTCCAGAAGTTTAATGTGAACCTCAAATCATGATCAGAGACAATGTTTTTTGGTACCCTATAAAGTCTCACTATCTCATTTACATAGACCTCGACATACTTCTCAAGTGAATAAGTCATCTTTACCACCAAGAAGTACGTTGACTTCATCAACCAATCCACAATTACCCATATTACATCATAGCCCGCTTAAGTTCTAGGCAATCCAGTGACAAAATCTATTGATATAGTATCTTACTTCTACTATGGGATCTCTAGTGGTTGTAACACACCACCAGGCTTTTGTTGCTCAATCTTAACCTTTTGGCACGTCAGACACCTAGCCACAAACTCTGTCACATCTTTCTTCATTCCTGACCACCACCATATTTGCTTCATATCCTGATACCTCTTGGTGACACTAGGGTGAATAGTACACACACTATGGTGTGCTTCTTCTAGAATCATCTTCCTTATCTCTTCATCACTTAATATGCAAATTTGATCCTGATAAGTCACATATCCATCATCATTGAATCCAAATTATGTGGGTCTTCTCTCTTTAATATCCTCACAGATTCCCAACAAATATTCATCCTCAAACTGAGCAATTTGCAGCTCTTTCCAAGATTCATTGGTTATGACTTTAGAGTGTACATTGTATAATGTTATCTAAGGCACTTTCCTTTGAGTATCTAGGAAAGTCTCAAGTAGTCGATGCTCTTGGATCATCATGTGAGCAACATGCACCGTTTTCCTACTTAGCACGTCTGCCACTATATTGGCTTTACCCGGATAGTATTTGATCTTAAAGTTATAGTCCTTGAGAAATTCCATCCACCTACGTTGCCTCATGTTTAGTTCATTTTAATCCACTAAGTACTTCAAACTCTTGTGGTCACTAAATACTTCAAACACAAACCCATAGAGGTAGTGTCACCAAATTTTCAAGGCAAAAACCACTGTGCTAACTCCAAATCAGGAGTCAGGTAATTCTCCTCATGCAATCAAAATTGTCTTAAGGCATAAGCGACAACTCACTCATCTTGCATTAAAACACACCCTAAACCTTTCAACAATGCATCCGTGTAAACTACATATGGTAATGAAGGATTAAGAATAACCAGGACTAGAGCAAATGTCATTTTCCTCTTTAACTCTTGAAATGCCAGTTCACATTTATCGATCCACACATACGGCTGATCCTTTCGAGTCAACTTAGTTAATAGATATGCAATCTGTGAAAATCCTTGAATGAATCACCAATAGTAGCCTGCTAATCCCCAAAACACTTTTGATCTCTGTCACAGAGGTAAGCGGTTCCCATTTCAAAATAGCATCCACCATGTGTGGATCCATAGCAATCCCTTCTACCAATACCATGTGACTAAGAAATCTCATTTTCCTCAGCCAAAACTCACATTTGTTGAGTTTAGCATACAACTTATTGTCCTTCAAAAGTTGTAAGACAATACGAAGATGCTTCGCGTGCTCTTGAGTAAATTAAAATATCATCAATGAACACCACTACAAACTTATAAAGATAGGGATAGAATATTCTATTCATGTAGTCCATAAATATTACTGGAGCATTCATCAATCAAAATGGCATCACTAGGAACTCATAGTGACCATATCTAGTGTGAAAAGCAGTCTTTGGTATATCTTCAATCCTGACTCGCAGTTGATGATAGCTTGATTGTAAGTCGATCTTAGAAAACATCACAGCACCAACCAGTTGATCTAGCAAGTCATTAATTCTGGGTAATAGATACTTGTTCTTGACTGTCACCTTGTTCAATAGTGTATAGTCAATGCAAAGTCTTATATTACCATCCTTTTTCTTTACAAATAACACCAATGATCCCCACGGAGACACACTCGATCTTATGAACCTTTTTTTTAGCAATTCCTCTAGTTGTTTCTTTAGCTCTGCTAACTCAAATGGAGATATCTGATATAGAGCTTTTAATATGGGTTCTGTTCCAAGCACAAGGTCAATAGAAAATTCCACCCCTTACTCAGGCAACAATCCAGAAACTCCTTCAAAGAAGACTTTGAAAAATTCATTCACTACTCCGATTCTCTCGATTCCTCTGTCATAAGCAGTATGAACGAAAAATAATACCATATATGCTTGACAACCCTATTGGATGCACTTTTCTACTTACATCACAAACAAGAGTCTTAACTGATTGGGTTTCACTGTAGGTGTAATGTACACTGGCAAGGATATTATCTTTCTTGCACAATCTAGTGTTGTACTGGTTGCAGACAACCAGTCCATACTAACAACTATATCAATCCCATCATTGGTAGACAGATCAAGTTGATGGTAGTTGATCTATTCTCAAATCTCAAATCAACACCTAGTCAAGCATGGTTGGTCCTTGCAGAAATTCCTGCCAGCGTAGACACATTAATCACATATGGCAAGGTATGCATAGACAATTTCAACCTCAACACACAGTCATTAGAAATGCAAGAATAGGTAGCACCCGAATCAAAAAAAGTATCTATATCACACATGTGCAAAGAGATTTTACCTTTAATCAAATTTGGAGACGTACTTGCCTCCTCTTAGGATAATACGAATACTCTCCCAAGAACAGTCGATCTCTGCTCTGTGGTATCCACTCTGCGCTCTTCACAATATTTGGCTATATGCCCCATCTTGCCATACTTAAAGCAAACCTAACACTTTCCTATATGATATCTTCCACATTTCAAGCACTGAGGTGTTCTGGCTATGCTAAGAGTTAGCACAGGCAGTACGGAAGCCTGCTGAAATGGCTGTGCACAATTGGCATAGTTCTTTGGCCTACTGCTGCTTTGGAAAGAACCTTGAGATTGTGATCTCCTTTGAAAAGTCTCCTTCTTCCTAAAGCTACCAGAACTACCGAAGCTAAAACTAGATCTCTTGCTAACTCCACCAGTAGGGCCAAGCGACTGTAAGAATCTACCCTAACTATCCCTTCGCTTCTCAGTCTCTGCCTCTTTGCCCCTTCTCGCAGCTATTCTTAGTTTATTGCACATCCCATCATAAAATGTGATTTCAAAACAAGACCAACTGTTGTCGGTACTCAAGCCTTATCTTCTTAAGTAATCTCTTAACCTTTCATTTCAAGTCATCATTTCTTATAAGGTAAGTGGAGTACTTTGACAATTGGTTGAACTTAGAAATGAATGCTTCTTTATCAAGATTCCCTTGCTTGAATTCATAGAACTCAGCCTCTTTCTCTACTTTAAAGGCTATTGGGAAGTAGAAGTTGAAAAACCTCACTTTAAATTCATCCCATGTCCACTTGACTCCACCCGTTAGTCTCACTGACTTCTAATAATGTTTAGCCTCCTTTACAAGCAACATGGAGGCCAAGGTCACCTTCTGCTCCTCTGAGCATGGCACCACTTTAAATACTGTCTCAATTCTCTCGATCCACTCTTCAGCTTCACCCTTCTTCATTATTCCATCAAAGGTAGACGGATGAAGCCATGAGAAACTCTTTCATGCTCGATCCATGAAATTTTATGAACTACTACCATCCACAGCTCTAGATTGTTTAGGTGTGCTCTCCTCAAAAGGTTCATCTTCTTCCTCATACATTCCTTCTTCATTTTCTATTATTCTACCATCTGCTATTACCCTATCATTTCTCGGTGTACCTTCTCCCCACACCAAATTATGTATTTCTTGCATCAAATTCCTCATCTCCAATAACAAGGCCTCATTACCCTACTGCTCATTCCTTGGTTGTTCCAAGTTCTAACCAACTGGAATTTGATTCTCTGGTGGTAGCTCATTAGTCTCTAGTACCACATCTATATTAGGTGGGTTACCACTCGTAGTAGTTCAGGCGATTCTTCTTCTTACCATCCTCTCTCCCCTCCTAAGGATGGAAGTAACCACATAAAGAGTAAGCATTAAATGAGATAACTACACAAAGAGAAGGTAAGTGTAATGAATATATATATGCCAACTTTTAGATATAAATGAAACAACAATACAATCTAATAATACAATCACACATACCAGTCTCAGAATGCTTGAAACTGATACCAACTTGTAATGTCCGCCTCCACATTACTAGGACAACACTCATACACACTATTGTGATAACTAGGAATAGATAAAATCTCATAAAGAAGTTATCACAACCTAAGGGTTTAAAAGATAATTAGCTTAAAATATTAGGATCCCAAGAAAACTCTTTTTAAAATATTGTTTGAGTTCAAACCATGGTTAAAAATCAATTTAGAACAAATATGGAAGTATGGAAATCAACTCACTTTAAAACAGGCTGAAACAAGCCTTTTTGCAAAAATTTTGGTCACTCCGCCATAGTGCAAGCTGCACCCACCATGGCTGATGGTACAAAGAGACAAGTCCCTCGAAGGCCACTTGCACTACCGTGCAACTATTATGTGCTATGTTGCGCACCTACTATCATGACAATAGATTGTTATCATGACAACCCTTCAAACTTTCAAAGTGCACCATTTCACCATTCGACATCCAATTTGAGCAATTCAAGTGTACTCATGAAGCTCTTTGAGCCTTCTAGCTAATGACACCAGTTTCACACTCAAAAAAATCATCCATTTAAAAGATGGGCACCTAAACCCAATATGGTTTGTTTTTATCTCAAAACACACACAAAGGTGTCTAACTCACAATGCCAATTGCCATTAGCCCCAAAGACACTTTGACCCCCTCAAATGGACCACACAAACCATGACAATTTAATCATAACACATAATTAAGTATTCACACTCAAAATGACCATTGAAAGCCTAATTCACAATAACATAAGGGGTGGATAAAACCTAACATGTATATCAACTTAGTCATTTTAGCACATCAATCATTTTAAATATATCACATGTAAGTATAAATTGGCTAAGCACACATACTTAATCTACAACATTAACTTTGGACAAAGATATACACACCTTTATCACAACTTCATATCAAGGGATAATCACAACAATGTCATGTTCCTAAGTTGGTATTATATATTGATAATATTCATTACAATACCTAAAAAGAGGAAATGGAAGAGCTATAAAACTTTACTCTTCACTCTTCAAACACCCTTTCCTTCCCCTTGCCCCTACCAAAGCCCTCACCTGTAAAATATAACCACGGGGTGAGATAAATATCTCAATAATAGAATAATTCACTGTTATTTATTAACATACACAACCATAAGAGAGTAAAACTATAAAACTCCAAAATATACTTTTAGCATATCACCACATACTCTTTTCATTAGTATAAATCTTTTACTACTAGCATGATTATTCTACCATCCGAGCCTCTATATCACCTCGACCAAAATCATAGGCTCTAGGACCAAGTGCACATTCACAATGATCTGAGCTCACCTTTAATGGTAGGATCACCCAGCCAAGGTGTCCTATCCCACTTCCAAACTATATTTTTCCCCTATCGCACACGAATCAAGGTGTCATTACTCTAACACTACATCATTGATGCTAAAGAGTATTACTTTCTAATGCCGTATCCCTCATGGATACTAAGGAGAAAATCTCTAACACCGTGACTCACTAGACATTAAGGAGATACATGCCATATGGACTTCCACTACTTCTTCCTACAGGTAATCTCCTACCCCCTAACATTATCATGCCCACACTCAATATATATATCACACATACATTTCAAATTTCTCAACCCATTCATATATATAACTTTTATTATCCTCATCATTTGCAAATAGATTTTTCATGCATAAAGCCACATTTTACAATATGCATGGTTATCAAATCTCAAGTAAAAGATTTAACATATATACTCATAAATAGTTAAGCAATATAATTGAATGGTGTAAACCATTCCATTACCTTAACCTTTTATCACACAAAAGGGTTACCGTGGCTCAATGTTAGCTCCACACGTTCTATACACACGATATAGCTCAAGCAATGCTTAATCTACACAATCAAGTGACAATTATCAATTATCACTCTAGATAACTCTGAATTCACTAGGTTCTAAGTGTCTAAAATACCTAAATTTCTTTTCTAACAACATCAACCACCTACAAACACTCTAACCATCCTATTAAACATCCTAACACACCAAAATCACTAACTAATATCCCACATTGTCTCAAAATTTTTAAATTACACCAAGGGTTCATCCTAATCCTTAGGGTTAAATACTTGATTTAACTCCCTAAAACCTTAAATAAACCTATGGGTTTGGTCTAGACCCAAGGGAACTAAAATCAAAGCCCTCATTGCCCTAAATGTCCATATTTTTGCATAAAAGTGGGAGAAGAGGGAACTTGCAACTTACCTAATAGTGATTCAAGCTCCAAATGCTTCTGAAGTAGCCTAGGGATTATGCCCTAGCAAACCAGGAGCTCCTCTCCATCGCTCTCTCATTTTTCCTTCCTTCTCTCTTATATTTTTGGTCTGTTTTTGCAAATTGATAAGTGCTAATTTTGCACAAGCATCATGGCACATTGACACGCCCACCATGGTGCATGGCATAAAAAGTTACATCAAAATTTAAACTCTCTTCCATGCCATGGCCTACTTAAACATCGACCTAGCCCTCTTATAAGGCTATCCAAAGATCTAAAAACTATATTAGTTTCCTATAAACCTTGTTAATCAATAATTTATTTAAATTAACCAAATTACCCTTGGAAAAACTTATAATTACCAATTGAGAAACTTAGAATGTTACACTTGAATCACTCCAATTAAACATTGTATGTGAAAATGGCACTGCTGGAAGTTCATCATTTTCAATTAATAACTAGCTGGGTAAGTATCGTGCAATCTTAAACTTCATTTCTATCTCATTTTTGTTGAATTTCATTAATTGAGAAATTAAATCATGAGGTTTTAAGGTGTTGTAATCTAAAGAAAGGGTTAAAACAGCTATCGAATATAGAACTAAGGTTTTATGCCTAGTATGAAGTTGAATGACTGAGCTTTGAGAGTTTAAGCTCAAAATAGTCTAAAAGTTAGGTTAAAAGGATGAAATTAGTGGAATGAATATATTAGGAGGTTGTTATGGCTGTTTGAGTAACCTATAGGGCTAATGATTATAAATAATGGATAAGTGAGTTCAAAAGGGTTCAATTGAATTGTTTTATGTGTTAAGAGATTCAGTTTAACCAAATCAATGCTTATATCAAGTGTTGAGAGTTGACCGAGGGGCACTGTGTTATGTAGATTGAGCACCTATGAAGTTGCTCGTGAGAATCTGTGCCCCTAGGAACTTAGTATGGTTGGTAATCCTTAATAGCAAAGATTAAAGGTAACTAGAGGAACTACTTTTACTTGTTCGTTTGTGAAATTATTTGGAAGTATATTGATATAACTACGTACATTGTGTTATGAAATGATAGAGTAGCATTGATTGAAATGAATTTAAGGCGATATATGCATTGCCATGCATTGCATCTGTGAGATATACCCTGGATTATTGTAGGGGGACATAGCCCTACCGTAAGGAGGTCTAGGAAGTCCTAATGATCTAGACCATAAAGCTTGACTTTGCCAGGATGAACCTAGGATATTGAATGATTCACAAGGTTACCCTAGATTAGGGTAAAGGGTCGTGATCCTACTCTGGATAAGGCTAGGAAGTCCTGATAATCCAGAGCATAAAATTTAAGTATGACATGATGGACTTAGGAGACCACCTATAGGCGAAGAGAATTATCTGATCTGAGCAGTGGTATGGTGGTCCTTGTTTCATATGACTGGAAGTCCTAGTCCAAGCGTAAAGATTACTTTAATAGGTAGAACCAAGAATACATTACATAAGTGTAATGAGATTGATGAGAATAAATTTTTATATATGCATATGATATTTCTTTGATTGAAACACATACTACTTTATTGCTTATTTATGATTTTGATTACTAACCTATAATTAGGTTTAGCTCTAAGTTAGTGGGATGTATGTCTCACTCCGTTACTTTTGAACACAAGTAGAGAGAGCATGAGAAGGTTGGGAAAGGAAAGGAGGAGAGAGTAGCTTCGCTTGATAGTGGTATGACTACCATTAGTGTAAATGAATGTATAATGTATTCATAGAGTTAAGTTACTAACTAAGATGCATAAGTGTATGTGAATATGAGAAAGTGAATTATGTTGTGAAAAATTTCTTTTGTGTGTGTATATATATGGTGTTACATTATGTCGAGGGTGCCCCAGTGGAAGATACGTGAGTAGGCTTAAATGCAAAACAAGCAAGTATTTATTATTTTTGTAACTTGTTCCACTTGTTTATATATGAATTGATGTGATGATTATGTTGTATTTGTGAATTGTGTTTTATATGAGAACTTGACATAAATAGTGAGGCAGAACCTCATTTGAAAGAATCGAGTATGTTGTGATTCCCAACCATATGGTAAGGTAAAGCCCCATATGTAAGAGTCAGAGGGTTAGAAATGGAACAAGTCTAGTTATATATGTGAATATATATATGTATATGTGTATTCCTCATATAAGTCCACAATTGTGTCATGGGGCTTTGAGAGGCCAAAATGGGCTAATGATATGATAAATGTGATATGAGGTGTTAATCAAGTGTATGTGGTCCTTTTGGACTTAGTTCTAGGCCTGAAGTGGTCTAACAGGATAAGAAATGAGAATTGAGCACTTAGGGTGTAAGTTTTGAAAGAAAAAGTGACTTTTTACACCTTAGTGTCCAATTTTAGTTCAGACCGTCAGATCGAGTCCAAACTTCTTCCATTAGCTAGTATATGTTGTAAGATTCATGTGGGCAGTTGAATCAGTTCAATCGAATGTTAGATGTGAAAATGGTGCGTTGTGAAAGTTTATCTTCCGAGCTATCATATGATGGTAGAAATTATTGTCATATACACTGCAACGCATGATGCAACCGCCACAGTGCATGTCACAGACAAAAATAGAGCATGTCACTCTATACCACATGCCGCGGTGCATGGCCCTTTTTAAGGGTTAAGAAGTTGTGTCTTTTTGATTCATTTTAGTTATGTTTGCACTTCTGCTAGCCCTTTTACTTGAATATATGTTTAAAGAAGTTAGGATCCCATAATTTGAAAACAAATAAAGGGCTATTACTCTGATATTACTTTGTTGTTCTTTCCTTCTATTTCACGAGTTGGACACGTCCTACTTAATTTAATTTCTGTACCATGCGCCGCGATGCATCCATGTTCCACCACAGTGTGTGGCACAGTGAGGGAAATCCTTACTGCACTCACATGCTCTTCTTTAGGACTCCACTCTTCTACTCATATCTATTTATATAACATCCTAATGAGTCAAATTAATATCTCACTATCCAAAACCTTAATCCCATAATAAATCACTAACTCGTTTCCTAATCAATCATTAATGCAGGATTAGAAATTTGGGATGTTACAGTTCTCCCCTCCTTTTAAGAATTTTGTTCCCAAAATTAGAAATAACTATTGATACACATCTAGCTAAGGGAACAATTGAGGGTATAGCTATCTCATTTTGCTTCTGTGTCCCAAGTCACATCACCAGGAGTCATACCCTTCCAAAACACTTTTACCAGCTGAATAGTCTTGTTTCTTAATTGCTTATCTTTCACATCCACTATTCATTCTAGTTTTACTCGGTAGGTCATATTCTCTTATAGCTCCACATCTTCAAGCTCAATCATATAGGAAGGATCCGGTTGGTATTTTTTGAGTTGAGATATGTGAAACACATCATGAATTCCAGAAAATTATGGAGGTAATTCAATTCAATGGGCAATCAGCTCGATTCTCTTCAAAACTTCAAATGGACCCATAAATTTAGGAGTCAATTTCTTGGCTCCATTTAATCTCCTGATTCCTGTTACTAGCGTAACTTTCACAAACACATAATCACCCACCAAAAACTCTAATGGTCTTCTTTTTCGATCAGCATAACTCTTTTTCCTTCTTTGAGCTATCAATAGTTTCTACCATATCAACTTGATCTTTTAAGTAGGTTGGTCCATAATGTTAGGTCCTACTATACTTCTTTCACTCAACCTATCCAACACAATGGTGATCTACACTTACTTCTATATAAAGATTCATATGGTGCCATTTGAATGCCAGAATGATAATTGTTGTACATAAATTTGGCTAATGGAAAGTAGCTATCCTAGCTACCATGCAACTTTAGTACACAAGATTGAAGCATATCCTTTAAGGTCTGAATAGTCTGCTCAGTTTGCTTGTCGATCTGAGGATGGTCAGTAGTACTAAATTTCAATACACATAGCTCTTTGCAATGCTCCCCAAAACCTGGATGTGAAAACAGTACACTTTTAAAGTTCATATAAGAATCTAAAATGTGACAATAAATTTTAATAAGTGCACCGCAACGCACGTGTCAATAAAAGACAGCATACTACGGTGCATTGTACAGGACAACAAAAATTCCATTGCACCACCACCACATATTATTAAATTGTCCCCAATAATTAATAAATAAAATTACTAAAATATTTTTATATTGAAACATTATTCATTATTTTTATTTTTTATAATTTTTTATATTTACTTGTTTAGAAATTAAAAGCCTATTTGTTTAAGATTAAAAAATAAATAATTTTTAGATAGTTTAGAGATTTTATAAGAAGATATTTATTTTGTAGAAATTTTATAAAAGAAGAGATTTTGTAAAAAGTAGAGAATTATAATGTATATTTTTAAGGGTTAATGACCAAAATGAAACCTGATGTATTGTGCGAAAAGCGCTTTAGACCTTGAACTCTTTAAATATGTATAATAGACCCTAAACTTTTAAATTCATAACTAATTAAACACTACCGTTAACTTTTTGTTAACACCGTAACTGTTTACCATATTATTCACCGTAGGGCCTAGTCAAATTCTAATGTGGCAGTCCCTTACTGATATGTCATTTGTTAATAAGTGCTACACATCCTAAACTATTACGCAAGTAGCATCCTGGACCCTAAACTTTAAAATTTCGAGCAAATTACCCCCACCGTTTATGTATAGAATGTTAACTATTACATAGACTAGATTAGCATCAGCATGGTTTGTCATGGTAAATGCATCATTGGCCGCGGCAAACAACCCATAATTTTGTGAAATGACATTTTTGCCCCTTTTATTTGCAATGTTTTCCAAACAATTGGTATTTCATGCTTCCATATACTTTATAACTCTAATTTAATATTCTTTTGAATAATGTTTATTTATTTAACGGTGAAAACATTGGATCTTTTAAAAAGAAGTTTAAATATCAAATGATTTTACACACGATATATGCAAAAGTCCCAAATTTAAATCCCAAATGATGCTACTGGAGTGGATCAATAATTATGAAAAGTAATTCCATGGTGTTTAGAGGGATGTCTATACCATAGAATCCCCTACACTTTACAAACTCTAAGATAGTACTATCAAATCAGTTTTTAAGAGGTTTAGAACTTGGACTCCAAGCCAAATATCTAAAAGAATATTATCAATTGCTCTAGCCTTCATAAGTGACAGGTAAGATCTTTTGGTTGAGGGGTTTACATTAGAGGCTAAGCCAGTCTTTGTTTCTCATATCAATAGTTACTTTATTTGGGCTTATGCCCTAAAAATGTGTGACTACAACTGTGATTGCTATCTCTAGCATGATTCTAATGATGATGTTAGTTCTAGAAAAAGAACTAGGAAGCCCAAGCAACCTAGATTTCTATGCAAGTGCAAGCATCCACCAAAAGATGATGATGATGATCATGGCCCTCAACAAATCATGCAAAAAAATATAGGTAGGACTTTCAAATCCTTTCACTGAGAGGAGTACCCTCTTTAAACACCTCAAAGAACTTGGCGATGAAGATCTTCTCCCCTTGGAGAAGCTGCAACTAGTAATTCCAACAATCTCACCTACATAAATACAAGTATTGCCTTGTATTGCCATGATAAGACCTTATAAGGAAGAATTTTTTCCCCTTTGTAACATCCCAAATTTATAATCCTATGTTAATAACTGATTAATGAATGAGTTTGTGATTTTTCTAAGTGGTGAAGCACTATATTGACTCATTGAGATGTTATATGAAGAGATATGAGTAGGAGAGAGGAGTCTTAAAGCAGAGTGTGTGAGCATAGTGAGGATTTCCATCACTGTGACACATACCACGATGGTGGTTAGATGCACCACGGCACATAGAGCAAAAATCAGATTAATAGAGACGTGTCCATCTCATGGAAACAGAAGAGAGAATATGAGAGAGGAGCTCAGATATGGAAAAGAGGGGGAGATCTGCTAGGGTAAGCTAAATCAGAAACAAGGTTGGTGTTTCCAACTTGTTACTTATCAGGTAAGTCACATACTGCCTTAACCTCTAATTCTACCCTATTTTCTCTTAGTTTGAACTAGTGAGAAATTGAATTTATAGTTTTAAGGAGTTGATTTCTTACCCTATAGTAATAAAAAGGTTCTTCTAAACTAAACTAATACTTTGTGACTGGTTGGAGTTGAAACAATAAAGCCTTGAAGCTATAAGCAAGAATTGCTCCAATCTAGAGAGAGTAGTGGTACAGAGCCACAACTTGTACCACCATGCACCACGACATGTGGTACAAAGCCACGAACTCCATTTCCCTCTATGCTATGTGCCATAATGTGGTACACAGTCCACCACAGCACATATGACAGCAAATTCTACTATCATAAGACAGTTTGTATGGCAAACTTCCACCGCACACCATTTCCACATCCGATGTATGATTAGAGTGATTCAAGAACCTACACAAAGTTTATAACATATTCTATCTAATGAGACAAGTTTGGACTTGATCCAATAGTCTGATCTAAAATTGGACACTCAGGGTGTAACAAGCTACTTTTTCTTTCAAAACTAGCACCCAAAGGGTTTAATTCTCATTCCTTATCCTATTAGACCATTGTGGCCTAGAATCAAGTCCAAAAAGACTATATACACCTTCAAATACATATATTGACCTCCCAATGTTGCATTACACACTTGTGGACTTATATGAGGCATGACACATATAGCTATATACACATATATACTTATTCTACTTTACTCATCTGACTTCCTCATATGGGGTTAAGCATCATCATATGGTTGGGAATCATAAATATACTTAACTCCATTAAATAGGTTCAGCCTTACCATTTATGTCAAGTTCTCACTCATATACATAATTTCCAATAACAAAAACACATTCAATATATAGTGGAACAAGTTATATAATAACATACACTTGCTTTATTAGTATCTAAGCTTACCCACAAACTACCACTGTGGTACCCTTAGTGAGATGCAGAATCATAAATACAAGCAAGTTTTCAACCACAAAATATATATATATATATATAGACACACATTCATATACACTTATACATCCTAGTTGGCAACTTAATTCTAATAACATATTATACATTCATTTACACAATAGTAGTCAAACCACTACCAACTGAAGCTATTATTTTTTCACTTTTTTTCTCAGCCTTCTCATGCTCTCTTTACCTGTATACAAAGGTAATAGAGTGAGACATATGTCCTAGTAATTTGGATATAATCTAAATACCAGTTAGTAAGTAAAATCATAAATAAGAGATAAAGTAGCATGCGTTTCAACAAAGATAGTATAATATACATATATATATGAATTCATACACATCATCCCTCATACTCATGCTTATGCTCATCACTCCCAGTTTTACCTAGCGACACAAGCTCTACACTCGAACCAGGACTTCCAATCTTACACGAAATAAGGCCCATCAAACCTCTATCTCAGACTAGGTACCCTCATCGCATATGGGTGGTCTCTGAGTCCCACCTAGCGGAGCAATCTCAATGCCTAAACTATCAAGACTTCCTAGCCTTACACAAAGTAGGATGACGACCCCCAACCCTAGTCTAGGGTTTACTCATGGATCATTATCTAGGTCTATTGTGGCAGAGTCAAGCTCTACGATTAAGACCTTCAAGATCTCCTTGGTCCTTCTTGGCAGAGTCAAGCTCTATACTCAAGACTTCAAGACTTCCTAGCCTTGTACAAAGTAAGGCCGTAACCCTTTACCCTAGTCTAGCATATACTCGTGGATGCAATACACATGTCTCTTCACATTCAATTTAAATATCACTCACACACCTCCATGCATATCCCTTTCACAATATTGCTACTTTATCACTTCATAACACAATACACATAGTTATATAAAATACTTGTAAACTATAGGATAGGCTGGCATCTAAAAAGGGGGTGAATTGGGTGACACTTAAAATTTTTAAAAACTTAAAAGAGTGAAATGCTATAGTATGAAGGAAGAATATGGGACACATAAGATTTATATTGGTTTAGCCCAAAACTTAGCATACATCCAGTCCTTAAGATCACACGTGAGATTTTTAACTAAATTCACAAGCTTCAATGGGTACTTGCCAGCACAGTATAACTCACAAGACTTAACTTATCTTGAATCAATTAATAAACCTTTCTATAATCCAGCAAGTTATTACAAACATTTGAAAAATACCTTTTTATTTTTAATTAAGAAGATATACTTTCATAAAAAAAATCCTAAAGAGTAGATGAAATTACAGTTGCAAGCTTATAAACTTATGAGAGCTTTTTTAAATTTCTTTTCAAGAATAATGAATGAATGCAAGATGCTAAAGCACAATTTGAAAGCTTTTTAAATGTTCAGATAAAGATAATTCACTAAAGAATCAAAAATCCTTATTTAGAGATGAATTGTATCACATATATAGTTTTGGTAGTTGAAAGATTGTTGGATCAATGTTTATATCTGCTGGTACAATTTCTTATGAGTGACCTACTGAATTGCATGTGAAATTACTCTCAACTTATTCCAAATGTGTTTATGTGACAAATCATGCATAAACCTCATGATCTCTCACACGTGGTTCTGCATTTGTGAATATACACTCAATTCTGTATGCTAGAACTTGCGTGTGAACCTTCAGCTTTCATGCGTGGTTTAGCTTATAGAAGGCCAACACCAGTTCTGTGTGATATATCTTACATGAAATCATTATGCTCTCACACATGAAATAGCTTACAGAAAGTGAAGCTTAGATCTGTGTGACAGAACTCACGTGGAACCTCTTTGCTCTCAAGTGTGAAATGGCTGGCAAAATGCTAAAGCTAATTCTTGTGAATAAAAATTATGTGAAAATAGAAAATCATTAATCATGAAATAACGATCTCCAAACTTAATCCATTCGAGAGGACAAATCACACAAAGATCACATCTTTACTCACGTTTGAAATAGCAGCAGTAAGGCTCAAACTAGTCTGGGTACATTTCACACATGGAAATATAATGCACTCAAGCAAGAATATGCATGATGATGAGATATGAATATATGAATCACGGATCATACATTTGAACAAAGTGAACTCAGCTTGAGATGACTTAAGACTCAATATAGAAATATATGATTGTAGAACAAGTGACAAATCACACGTGAAATTAGCCTTTGACACAATGTAATGACACATAATTGCTTAAACTTACGTGAACACCAGTGATTATCACGCATGATTTTACATGCAGAAGAAAATCTTAAGGCATTACATGATATAAGTGATAAATTATGCATGAATCCCTTCCTGACTCTTACATGATCCATCTATCAATATGCCTAACATGATGATTCTCATGAGTACCCAAGTAGAATCATGCATATAACACGATAAAAAGACATCACTTGCATGCTTGAATATACATAGATAAGTCTTAATGCATATAAATGAGACATATAATGCATTCATTTTAATGATTATGAAAAGTGATTAAGCCCTCAAAGTTTTCACATTGAATATAAGAGAATTTAAATAACTTATCCTAAAGTTCTTCATCTTCTCTTAATTCTTCATGCTCTTGAGGTTTGGTCTTCATCTATGATCGTTTACATTTGCACACATAACAGATACCTCTTCTCTTATTTTTTTGATCATCAAAACATATGATCCAACAATCTCTCCCTTTTTTATAAAGACAAAACCTTAAGATAAAGGTTCTTAATCCTATTTAATATAAAACTCTCCTTAAATAGATATGGGAGAATAAGAATTAAGAGTGTAAAATTATTAAACTTGTAATCAAGAAATTGAACATATGAATGAAAAACATGGAATGTTTCATTGATAACAGATATATTACAAGTCATAGCATAATAGTTTCTTAATGAAAAATGAAAAAGCTATACACAATGATTTCTTCCTATCGTGCTAAGTCCTACAACTCCTCCTTAACTCTAGCCTATCTCTCTACTATATTTTCTCCCCCTTTGGCATCATCAAAAAGATGTGAGCCTTCCCAAGAGAGAGGAAACATGATATCTAAGATGGACTTCTAGAATTTCTTTATCAAACAGAGATTCTGGATTAAAGGCTGGAGTATATACAACCACTACCTAGGTAGAAGAGTCATTTAGATCTATAGGTGAAATAGGATCCAATGTAGTGGTTGACTTAATAGTAGCTTGAGGAAAATTGTGAGGCAACTTTAAATCAACATCTTCAACTTGACCTTTATGAGGTAGAGGAACTTGACTTGACTGAGGTTGTTCTTCAGGTCCTCAAGTTCTTCAATAATTGGTTCCTTAACAGGTTGGCAAAGGGAAGGTTTAGTTTGTTTGTGTTTTAGGATAGATTTCTTCCTCTAAAAGGTTTTGGTTACAAATTGAGCAGAGGAGATAGCTGGTGAAGTCATAGGCATGGGCCTAGATAAAGATGTGGTAGCCTCTCTAACATTTTCAGTGAGTTTACCAACAAGTTTTGTAATACTCACATCACTTACATCTTCAGATAGCTCCTTAAAAGATGGAATTTCAATAGTTTTGGCTGCATCAAAGGATTTAAATGGAAAGGAAATGTGAGGGATTGGCATACCATCAAAGGGATGGATAGGCTTTGAAGTGTCTTGATGGCTTTGAGATTCAGTCTGGGAATTAACGTGTTGAATTGAATCCTAAGGCTAAGTTTTTGGGTGAAGGTGAATAGAGGACCCTTGGTCTTATTGAGAGATAAGTTTTTCTATCACTTAAGAATAAGGGTCAATTGGGAAAGGCATATGGAAAGGAAAGTGAGGTTGGTCAAAATGGGTTTTTGAGGTTACGGATGAGTCAATAGTGTGAACCAAACCTTAATAGACTAGCCTCATCTTCTTGTTTGATATTTCCTCCTTGTGCCTTAGAAATACCAAGGTGATCTATGATTCTATCCAATTTTCCAGTTAAGTAAATCATCATGTCACTAAAGCCTTTGATATCATTCTTGAGATGCACCACTACTTGATCAAGCTTGCCTTTAATGCCATTGAGAATCTTGTACTAGAAGGTGTTAGACATATCACTAGGAGGAGTGTGTAACATCCTAATTTTTTAATCTTGTGATTAGTTATCAATAAGAAGTAAAGTAGTAATTAGTTAAGGATTATAGATTTAGATGATTAGTTATTGATTTATGTCTTTTGGATGCTGAATAGGTAGATATAGGTGGAAAGATTACATTTCATGTCGAAGCAAGTATGCATCATGAGAATTTTTCCTACTATGTCACGTGCCACGGTAGATGTTGCCTGTGCCACAACGTATAAACCAAAAAATGACCCCCTACGTCATAAATTTTAGGTTAATTTCAAAAGGAAAAATTAGAAACACATGAGAAGGAGAGGAGAAGAAGCTGAGTTATGCTAGGTCAAGCCATTTCAGATCATTAGAAGGCACTTCTAATTAGTAACTTATCGGGTAAGCTACAAATAATTCTTACCTTCAATTTTACCCAAATTTCTCTAAATATGAGTTATAGAGAAATTGAATTGGTGAAATTTTAGGGGTTTGTTTCTTGCCCAATAGTAATAAAAAAGTTCTTGGGAGTTAAATTAGAGCTTTGCAACTAGTTTAGAGCTGAACAATAGGACTTTGAATCCGTAGGCTCAAATTGGCCCTAAATCAAGAGGAAATTAGGGTGAAAATTGTGTTTGAGTGAAGTAAGACCAAATGAGGTGATGTAAAGTGGAAATCGTGTAGTAATGGACTTAAAACAGATAAATGAAAAAGAATAGATGGCTAAATATAGCCATAAGTAGTAATTAAGTAGTTTTGGTTAATTTAGACCAAATGGCTGATTGTGCCAATTGTGTGTAGATTGGCATATTTCCTAAATGTGTTGAAAAAGGAAGCTTATAGAGAGCTGATATGGTAATTGAAATTTATGGGTAACCTTTCTAGTAATAGAAGGGTTAAGGTAATCGAATAACTTTATCTGTTTGACTATTTTGTTGTAAATGTGTGTGAGTATGTTATTTAGTGCATGAAATAGTTTTAAACTATGCATGATTTATTGCATTTTGTGAATGTTGCATGAGTTAAGGTAATTGAATTACTTAAGGATTATAACTTTAAGTTAAAATACCATCTGGGGAAAGCTAATATGGTAGCAGATGTGTTAAGCAGGAAGATGCTACACATAGCTAATTTGATGGTCCGATAACACAATTTGATGGAATCTTTCATTGATTCACAACAAGATGCACCATTGATTTCTAGAAGGAATTAAGAATGTCACAGCTGGAAGATGAGTATCTTCTTAGGATTTGAGAAGAGGTTGAGTCAAATCTGGTTATGGATTTTAGCTTTAATGATAATGGATTTATGGTATACCGAGATAGAATTTGTATGCCTAGTGATGAGGATTTGAGAAGAGTGATCCTAAACAAAGCACACTGTAGTAAATACACTATCCACCTAGGAGCTACGAAGATGCATCAGGACATTAAATGTTATTGGTGGTAGCCAAAAATGAAAAGAGAGGTGACTAAGTTTGTAGTACAATACTTGACTTGTTACAAGGTGAAAATCAAGCATCAAAGGCCAGCTGATATGTTACAGCTACTAGAAATACCTAAGTGAAAATGGGACAGCATTTCCATAGACTTCATTTTCAGATTGCCAAGAACTCATCAGGGCACGATGCTATCTAAGTAATAATTGATCGGTTGATGAAGTCAGCTCATTCCTTAGCCATCAGGATCAATGATTCTCTAGAGAAGTTGGCTGAGATTTATATCCATGAGGTTGTGCATTTACATAAAGTGCCTATCGACATAGTCTCTAATCGAGATCCGAGATTCACATCCAGGTTCTGGGGAGCGTTGTAAAGAGCCATGGGTACTACTTTAAAGTTTAGTACTACTTACCATCCTTAGACTGACGGACAAACTGTGGACTTTTCAGACTCTAGAAGACATGCTGTGATCTTGTATGCTAAAGTTACGTGGTAGTTAGGATAGCTACTTACCATTAGCTGAATTTGCATATAACAACAGCTATCATTCCAACATTCAAATGGCCCTATATGAAGCTTTGTATGGAAGAAAGTGTAGATTACCATTGTGTGAGACTGAACTAAGTAAAAGAAGTATAGCAAGACCTGCCATTATGGACCAAACTACTCAAAAGATTGAATTGATACGATAGAAGTTATTGACAGCTCAAAGTAGGAAAAAGAGCAATATTGATCAAAGAAGAAGACTATTAGAGTTTTTAAAAGTTATGCCAGTAATAGGAATTGGGAGATCAATTAGAGCTAAGAAATTGACTCCTAGATTCATAAGTCTGTTTGAAGTTTTGGAGAGAATCAGGCTAGTTGCCTATCAGATTCCTTACCTCTACAATTATCGGGGATTCATAATGTATTTCATGTGTCTCAACTCAAGAAGTACCAACCGGATCCTTCTCATATGATTGAGCCTAAGAGGTAGAATTACAAGAGAACATGACCTACCAAATAGAACCTGAGTGAATAGTAGATGTAAAAGATAAGCAACTAAGAAACAAGACTATTCGACTAGTGAAAGTGTTTTGGAAGGGCATGACTCCTAGTGACACGACCTGGGAGATAGAAGCAAAAATGAGATAGCTATACCCTCAGTTGTTTCCTTAGGTAGGTGTGAGTTAGTAGTTGTTTTAATTTTGGGGACGAAATTCTTAAAAGGAGGTGAGAACTATGACATCCTAAATCTTTAATCCTGTGTTAATAACTGATCAGTGAATGAATTAGTGGTTTAATATGAGATTAGGATTCTGAGTGTTGTAGTGTTATATTAGCTCATTGGGATGTTATATGAAAAGATATAAGTAGAAGAGCGGAGTCCCGAAGCAGAGCGTGTGAGTATAGTAATGATTTCTCTTACTGTGACACCTGCCGCGTGATAAGAATTAGTCACTTATCCTCAAAATTAAACTAAAGCTAACCCTAATACAATATAAGGCCAACCCTAGGTCATCTCCCAAGGAATAATTTTAAGTCTAATTTAAAGTTATCTAGTGAAATAAATTACCCAAAGTTTGAAGTTGATTAACTAATTGCTAACCTAATTATCTAGTAAATTAGACTAGCAAACTAAACCTAATTACGAATGAAGTGGCTTCCCAATTTAAGTAGAAACTCTAGGATGTTGCTAATGGAAGAATCCTAATTTATAATCAAACATGGTAGCTCACTCAACTCCTCTTTCTTGGCTAAAAAATGCATTTACTTAAAACAACTATCTCAAGTATCCTAGCTTCACTAATTTAATTCCTTAAGTGCTATTACAAGCTTCCTAGGTAACCTTACTAGCTTAGCTCTAAAATTAACTAAGTCTATAGCTAAAATTCAGTCCCAAATGCCACTGCCCAAAGCTATACCTAAGTTCAAAACAATGAAAACTCAAGCAACTCATCAAGTATTCACCACACAATTACATGCTAGGCTAATACAAGACATTCACCCATTGAAATCACATATTACCATGCAAATTCATAGAGTGGATGAAATTCCAGCAACACATAGGTTAGGAAAATCAACTCAACAATCTTGTTTCAACATTACAAATTACAAACAACCATGCAACTAAAGCTAAATTGAACAACAATCAACAATAGTCATAGTATTCTAATAAAATTGAAACAAGATGAAGAAATAGTTGAGCTTAGCCAAGTGAAGACTTCAAAACTCCTCTTTCATAAACTTTTTCCTAGGATTCCATAGATACTATAGCTAGAAAAACATCAAGAGCACTTTGCTTCCTCTATGAACACAACTAGGCCGTAGCACATGTTCCATGCTTCTTGATGGATTGAGCTTCAAATCTCCATCTAGTTGCTTGGGGTTGGTTCGGCCTTGAGAGAGGAGAAGAATGGTGGAAGAATTGAGTGGATTTGATGGTGAAAAGAGGGAGAAATAGTGGCTATATGAAAATCTAGTGTAGAGAGAAGGACAGAAAAATGAAGAATAAGATGAACATGAGAAAGTATGGAAAATGAATGAGATGTGTAACAGTCACACCCCCCCCCCGAGCCCACTGCTGCGAGTGGTGGACTGGGCCGTGCCACCTCACGGCAACCACCAGCCGGCTTTCCTCCTGGTAGTTCAGGAGTTATTCCCCGCACCCACTACGCTAAGGGAGCCTTCCCAGGTTCGATCCTCCAACCTCTCCTACATAGCGAAGTTGAGGCTGAACCTGGTACTATTGAGTCAACGCCTTTTATGTAACAGTCACACCCCCCCGAGCCCACTGCTGCGAGTGGTGGACTGGGCCGTGCCACCTCACGGCAACCACCAGCCGGCTTTCCTCCTGGTAGTTCAGGAGTTATTCCCCGCACCCACTGCGCTAAGGGAACCTTCCCAGGTTCGATCCTCCAACCTCTCCTACATAGCGAAGTTGAGGCTGAACCTGGTACCATTGAGTCATGACTCAATGGTACCAGGTTCAGCCTCAACTTCGCTATGTAGGAGAGGTTGGAGGATCGAACCTGGGAAGGTTCCCTTAGCGCAGTGGGTGCGGGGAATAACTCCTGAACTACCAGGAGGAAAGCCGGCTGGTGGTTGCCGTGAGGTGGCACGGCCCAGTCCACCACTCGCAGCAGTGGGCTCGGGGGGGTGTGACTGTTACAAGATGAATGTTGGATTTGATTTTTTTTTAGGGTAAATGGAATGCTCAATTCTATTTTGGTATCAGCTGAAGCTTAATTAAAAAATAGGAAAAGAAATTAAAATGGAAATAGGAGCCTTGTCATAATTGCTAGGTGGCAACCTCCTATTGGTTAGTAGATAATTCCAATGTGTGTGTAATTTTTCATGTTCCATCCACATTTTCAAGCTGATTTAATCCCCAAATAAATTCTAATTCACGTACAAACCATCAGCTCTGACCTCAAGGAGTGTTGACTTCAATTGCCCAATTGATGCATAAGTCACATGCCACATAATCACATAATTTAATTAAATAGCATGTGATATAATAAAATATAATTAAAGTCTAGGATTAAATTCATAATTAAAGGGAAGAATTTATTAAATTAACCAAGTTCTAGGATGTATAAAATTATATAAAAATTTCTACACAAAGACAATCCGAAAACTAGGTCAAACTAAGGCATTTAAGGAAGTGTTGACTTTTTATTTAATTACTCCCAAACTAAAATAAATTTAAAAATTATAATTTCACTACTCATTAATCGGACATAAAATGTACTTTGACAATTTTTCTTGTACATTTTCTCAAATGTTCATTTTTGGACCAAAATACTCCTAATGCACTAAACCTAGAAACTTAGGCAATTTTCAAATTTAATGCAATGAGTGCACTTTAAGGTGATAAAATATTAATAAAAGGGTCCTAATTGACAAATAAAAGTGGGTAATAAATGTGTTTTATCAATTTTTCCATACTTTTATTTTGCATTCTGGGCAAAATCAAGTGAAAAAGGTACCGGAAAAAACTATAAGACAAAAAAAAAAGAAGAAAAATGATGTTCAAAGTCACTAAAATACTAGCTCATGAACTTCTACAAATTAGCAATCAATGTGGTAATAATTAGAAAAGAATTATGCACATCATAAACAAGCCCTTACCAAGAATCAATGTCAAAGAGTAAGGCTCTCTAGATTAAGTATTTGCTCTCATCATTCAAAGTGTATAAGGTGTTAAATTTTAATCAAAATCCCTTAGGATAAACCCTACCCTAAATTTGTAACCCTTCTACACCTCCATCACTAAATAGCACTTGCAATCAAGAATCAAGTGGACTTTCTTAGGTTGTAATATGGGTAATAAAAGGATGTCTAAGAAATGTATGTATGAAAAAAAATAGAGGTAGCATCAAGATAATGCTAAAGTCAAGATATATCCCCTTAATATGTGTAACATTTCGAAAATTGTAAGACTCAAATTTATTTTAAAAATAAAATAAAATATTTATAATTAAATTAAAATTTAGAATAATTTGATAGAAATCTAGAGTTTGAGTTTTACTCAATAAAAGTTTAGTTTTATTTTATTTTTAATAATAAAAAATTACCAAAGTTGACCCGGGCTTTTGTGCTATAATAAAAAATGTTGGGCCCTTTCTTGTAATTTTCCCTAAAGTCTTATATCAGCTTTTTAAAGAGAAACTGAACGCAGAAACAAAAAAAAAAAGAAAGAAGGAAAGCAACGCACGAAGAAGAACAAGGAACGAAGAGGAGGAAGAGAGGGAGTTTGTGCTCGAATTCAAGAGGTTTCATGACCGTTATGAACTCGGCTATGCGGTAGGTAAATTTCCTACTTCAATCCTCTTCCCTCCCTCTTGATTTCTTCAATTTTGGAAGAGAAAATTTTTGAATTTTGATCCCAAAGGCTTTATTCTTGTAAGCTTTAGTTTCTTTGGATCCTAAGGAGAATGTTTTGAGTTTCTATATAGTAATCTAATGTTTTGAGTGGATAATTAGATGAAAAGAGGTGTTTTGGAGCACAAATTAAATCCTAAGAGGTTGAGTTATGCTCCTCAATGGTTTAAGTCAACTGATTTAGCTATAATTTTTCTATTTGAGCCCAATAAGATTTAAATTAAGGTTTGGTTTTCATTATAAGGGCTAATGGTGAAAGTTGGTGATACTAAGTGAAGGTTTTTAATTAATTAAAAATTATAAAAATTGGAAATTAGCCTAGTGATGGCTAATAAATGGTTTTGGTGGTTAAGTAGTATTATGTAAATGGTTGGTTTAATATATGGACCATTGGGATGGATTATGGCTCATTAACCCAAGTTGCGTGATATGAGTTATAGTCTTCATTAATGCTATTTGTTATGATAAGTGATGTGGATCACTTATATGTTGTAGGGAATTGTTGGTGGAACTTATTGAGAAGTTAAGGAACAAGCCAAGTCCTATTTTGTATAAGAGGAACCCTTTTAGTATCAAAGGGTTGAGGTAACAGAGAATTTATATTTTTTATTACTTTATTTAGCTATTTTTGAGTAGATAATATTATCTAGCATGCATTACATGTTCTAAACAATTGAATGTAAATAAAATGTGTTTTGGAAGGGTTTATGGGGTATTGCTTTAACAATAATGCATCTATATTTACTATCGATGTTACCTATGGAAATAAGATTATTAGCATGCATTGTGATCATAAAAAATGAGGAGTTGTACTTAGAGAAGTGCAACTAGGTTTGGTACCTTAGGCTAAGGAACTGCTTAAGGGATGAATTATGAGTGTTATACTACCTTAAGTGTTGAAGTGGTCAATGCTCGGGAAAGGTAGAAAAAGGGTAGGAGGCATGATTTCGGTAGAAGTTCACCAATGGGGAGATATGATCTTGTGATATTCTATGGCTCACTGTCAATACTCAGTGTTGCCTTTCATATTGTGTGCTCAGTACACTAAAGTAGTTAGTGGATTGAGTGTTCAACACCTCTCAGTGGGAGAGGGAATCTAGCATATGAAGTATGAGGTTGAGTGCCTAGGCTAAGGTAGCCCTCACATAGAGAGTAAGTCGGGCTGGCTCTGAGAGGGAGTTAGCTTTGACTACTCAGAATTCACATCAAAAGGGCACAGACAGTTCGGTGGATCAAATCATGCCTTGCTTTATATGTTATGCCTGCGGATGTACAGCGGGTATAAGGTTTACCTACAAGCTAAAGAGTGCCAGGGGGCATTATGTTGGTTAGAAAAAGCTATATCGACCTATCTCATGCATTCAAACATTTTATTTAGTTAATTATATGTTATTTTGAATCTATTACTTATTTACTTGACTATGGCTTTCCTTGTAATAAGGAATATCAATTTCTCTGTTACTGAGACTGTGGTTGTCTCACCTCTTTTTTTATAATATTTACAGTTCCAGGCCAAGGATCTATTGGTGGATAGGGAAAAGAGCTAAGCTAGGGGTTTGCTTGTGAATTATAAAGAACTACAACCCCTTTTGAGAAAATCTGTTGTAATGTATTTAGGATTAAGATGCCAATAGGATGTGATTATGTATATGTGTGTGAGTATGTGTGGACTATATAGCTTCTATATGAATTTTTATTTGCTTGTAGACTTGTGGCTAAGAAACTTGGCTATGGTGTGTGGTTTTGATGGATTTATTTAGTAAACCAAGTTTTCACTACAGGCAAATATTTATTTTGGTATATATGTGATTCCACAAGCAAATACAAAGTGGTTGCATTGCAAATGGTGTGCTATGGGCAAACATACATCTTGAATAGAGAGAGTGAGTGCGTGGGCTCCACAGAGATCTCTGAGCCAATTGAAAATATTTAGTGTATATATTCATATGTGTATATGATATTTGGAATAGTTTTTGGCCACTCTTGTGTGATTTGTGCATTTTAGGGGTTTATGGTCCATTTTGGGAAATGGCACCTGAGTGGTCAAATTTTGGTATAAAAAGTTTTTCTATCATTTAAATGTTCTATCAAGTGTTTTTAGTCCTATTTGACGTGTCCAAAATGTTCTCACAGGTTTGTGACTATTAGGATGAGATTTGGACAATTTTGAAAATGGTTTTTTACCAAAAAAACTACACTTTTGCATCTGGGTGTTCAAATCTTAATTCGACCATTGGATTCCTTTAAAATTTGGGTCACAAGTAAAACCTTTCATAAGCTTCATGTGAGTTTTGGAATCACGTCAATCGGACATCGGACAAAAAAATGATGCATTCCAGAATTTGGTCCGGAAGAGCTGTCATGACAGCAATAGTGATGATGTTGCAACATGCACAAAATTCAATCCGTCTATTGGATCTTTCCAAAATTTGGTATGCCAATAGTACTATTTAAAAGTGACATGTGGACTTTAGAATTGCTCTGATCGAAGGTCGGATGATAAGGTGGTGCACTCCGAAAGTTAGTCCGGAGGTGCTGTCATGACAACTTTTAGCTATCATGATAGCAAAAATGACCAAAATTTTAACATATCTAATTTTTAATCCGACTGTTGGATCTTTTGAAATTTGGTACTCTTATAGTACCCTTTGAATGTGACATGTGAGATTTAAAATTACTTCGATTGGGGACCGGATGATAGAATGACGCCTCTCGAAAATTGACACGAGAGGGCTGTCATGACAGCAATTTAATGCTGTCATGACAGCTTCTTTTACCTGCTTTCGCCTAGCTTGCTTCCGTGCTATAGGTAAAACCTATAAATTATTTTTTAAAAAAAAAATTTAAATGTTTATTTTGCAATCATGTATCTGCTTAGTGATTTAAATGGTTTGTTTCCTAAGTTGGTTTTGGGATTAACTTTTTAACCACACTTAGTTTATTTTAATTGTGTGATTTTTGAATAACACTCGGGGCAAGTGTTACAATATGCAAAGCATAACCTAATTTAATTGAATGGACATCTTAACATAATGAGGATGGAAAGCAATGACAAGAAATAATAAAATAAATAGAATGGATGAGCTAGGCAACTTTTTATTCTTTTCTTTCTTTTCTTTTTCTCCTTCTTTTCCTCTTCTTTTTGTTTTTTTTTCTAGCAACTTTATTGCTTTTCTTTTTGACTATATTTTTTTAAATCCTTCTTTGCTTTTTCTTCTTCTTTTGGTTGCCCCTAACTCTTTGAAAACAATAAAAAAGAATGGATACAATAGGCATCCACTCACTTGATCTAGGACATGCAATGGATATTAAAAAGATATATAAAAGTGTAACATGCATTCCTTGAGGAAAATAAGGTGAATACTTATTTTTAAGAATCAAATCAAATGCTCAAAGTGGTTAACAAAGGATAATCAATAATAATGGGTTGGTTATTTGGCTCTTAGTTATTTTTTATAAATGTCATCTTTCATCTCCTATCAAATAAGTACAAGACATGTGGTCTCAATTAAGAAGTGAAACAAATTCTAGAGGGTAATATTACTAAGGAATTAATCACAAATGAGTGTTTGGCCTCTTCCATCAAAGGGTAATGTGCCACTCTAATTTATTAATCCAAGGTAAAAGAATGTTCACTCCAACTTATTCAATTCTAAAAATTACCACATCTCAAGTATCAAAATATCCATTCAAGAACTAGGTAATTAAGTAACCTCAAACAAAAAAAAACATAGCAAAAAATTTTTTAAATTTTGTTTCAAAAATTTTTGCAAAAACCAAAACAAAACAAAACAAAATATTTATTTCTCTCCCCCACACTTAAATCATGTATTGTCCTCAATGTATGCATAGACTAGTAATAAAACAAGATGAGATCAATAATGAATGCATAACAAAAGTGTGGTGCAGAAATTTTTTTCCAACAAAACAAATAACCAAAAAAAATGAAATTATACCTTTTCCTACTAGATTCATCTCCCCCACAATTGCAATTTACTCAATTAATAAATCAAAACATAAAACAAACTAAAGTAAAGAGCAAGGGTGAAGAAAATATAACATAGTTTAAATCTCCACAAGCTCTTGAAGTTAAAATTTTTATCTTTGAGGAGTAGCATGAAGCTACTCATTGTGATCTTCTTTCCAAGCATCTTGGGTGGAGGTTTCAGATCAATTGATAATGACTCCAAGATGTATGGTGTAGAATCTTCCATAACTTGATGTGGTTGATCATCTTCATGATTAGCTAAGGTCTCTTCCATTACAATGATAAATCCTCTAAGTACATGTGGGTTCTTGGCCATATCATCATTTAGACCTATAAAATCAACTAAGAGCCCTTCCTCAAGCATATTGGATTCCAAAGAAGTGCACTCATGATTAATTTCATACAAACATGCATCATCATTATTGCGTTAGGTAAATGAGTGCTACTCTTTTCAAACACAAATAAATTAATTTCTAAACAAATAGGGCATGAGAATCATGTAAACAATCACAAGTGAATAGAGAATTAGAATAAGTACTATGAAGCAAAGCCAACTCATCATCAAAATCATCAAGCATTAAATCAATATTATTCACATTACCATTTGGCTTTGTAAAATCAATTCCTTGAATTCCAACCTCCTTGTCATCTTGAGTTATTTTTAATTTTTTGTTCAAATCCTTACTTAATTTAACACGGGAGATTAGGCCACTTACGTTTTCCGAAAAAACATATAGATCAGTTATAATTATATCGTAAATTAAGCCGTCCATAAAAGCTTCCCATGTTTAGATGTCAAATAGCCATTTTCAGATATCAATAACGTGAGGTTTTGTCAATTTTTTTAAAACTCATATCTTAGATAATTTATTAGTTAGGATTAGCATTCTAAATTTTAAATTATTATACAAATAGCATTTTAAACTTTAAACTCTTAAAATGTGCAAAAACTTTTCTTAACTTTCAAATTTTGAGTGTATAAAATCCCACATTAAATTAAAGAAAACGGTCATTATTTTGATAGTTATGAGATTTAGTCGCATGCTGATGTGACACTCATCATAATCTTTAAAAATAATAACCACTTTTTCTAACTTAACGGCGGGGTTTTAAGATGTTATTCGCACAATAGTTTAGAGTTTAAGATACTTATTACACTAGTACAAAAAAGGCTTTTTACTGTGGTTAAAAATAACTTTTTACAGTGATTAAAAATGCGATGTTGTTTTAGAAAATGTAGAATGTCCCCATTTTTTACATCGGTTATCCAACCAATGTGAAAACTAAATTTTCTATAGTGGTTATATATCTGATGTTGAAACTATATCTAGAAATTAAAAAAGTTCACAGGGCACTTTTTACACTGGTTGAAATCCTAACTGATATAAAAACCTAACTTTCTACACCGATTTTACATTGATTATTATCATAACTGATGTAAAAACTTTGAAATTCTACAACGGTTATGGTAATAACCGATGTAGAAAGTATATAATTTTTTATTACCATATTTATTTTTCAATTCTGCCCATTCTTGTGCACAAAAAATTGCCAAAACCAAATTAGATAGCACAATTCATTTACAATTTTCAATACTAATAATTGGCTATCAAGTATCTATTAACTATCCAAAACTAACAATAGTCTAAATTGTAAAAAGCTTTCAAAATTATCAACAAAAGTTTCCAAAACTTGTCTAAAACTAAAAACTTATTAAATTGTATGAAACATTTTATAAACCTCACAAATTCTCTTCAAAATAGATGGCCCAACGTATGCAAATATCTTCAATCTTAGCTTTATGAAATGCATCTAAATTGTCGAACATCTAAAATATGATTCACAAAATAGGCTTATTAATCAATCTTAAATAAAATAATAAAATTAAACTTTTAAAAATATATTTGCCTCTTTTATAAATTAAGTCATGCCCAATGTGATGATGTTAAACATGTGTCTCATCACATATAGACCGCACAAGTTTGTCTTCACTGGTTGTCTACAACTCTATATAAGAAACAAATAATAAGAAATTGGTAAAAAAAAATCCTAATAATTAGATATATTAATTAAGTATAGCATCACCTTTGACTCGATCCACATAAAAAAGGGACGTGGAGGGAGAGGGAGAGGGGAGGGGGAGGGGATCGCCAGAAGGGGAGGAGGAGGGTGTCTAGCCAAGGGAGAGGGAGGACTGTCTGTCGAGGGAGGAGCTTTGCTGTTGATGCCGAAAGAGGAGGCGTCACGAAGGAGGAAATGAGGGAGGGGTCATGCGCGCAAGAGGAAAATGAAATAGGGGAGGAGACAAGTAGGAGCAAAATAAAAGGGAGGAAACGATATTTAAAAATTTTTCTATAGTGAGTGAACTAACAATTCACCTGTTATAAAAATTATACTATACTTTATCAAAATTATGAAAATATTATTGCCTTAACTTTTTATATCGTTTGCCTTATTAGTTATTTGCATTTTAAATAATAAAACAATAAATTTATATGTGCTCTTTAAAGTTTTTTAACGAAAATATATAGCTTAACAGAAAAATTAATATTATATATATATATATATATATATATATCTCCGATGGAATGTGAGCCCATTGCTTCACGAAAATGCAAGTTTTTTATGGATATGAAATTTTGTAGACTTAATTAACAGACATTGAATTTTAGATATTAAATCGATAACTAAAAACTTAATGGAGTAAAAATTTCGCAATCTCTTCTTTAATGCATTGTTTTGTTATTGGAGGGGAAAATGCATTGTTTAAGGGGAGAATGACAAATAAAAATCTTCAAAAAATATTAAAGACTTTTACTACTTAAACTTTAAAAATTTATACTTTTTTATAAAAAAAATTATAATTCAAAAGTCTTTATTTTATATTATTTTTTATAATGTCTTCAATTGTCGTTATCCAGTTATCCCTCATTCAAATAACCGTAGGGACGCATAAAAAGGCAGGAAAAAGATGGGGAACCAAACACGCCATATTTTTAGGGGTGAGCTACAAGAATCAACTCAAACAAGCAACTGGAAAAAGAACCCAATAGTGTGTTTGAATTAATAGAGTTTTGAATTTAGATTCATACCAAATTCTTTATTTGAATGCATAAAAATTTATTTCAAATCCTAATCAATTTTTTTATAATTTCAATTTTTCACTACATCTTAATATGTTATTTGAAATTTCAATCACTTTAAATCTTGAAAAAATTAATCTTTTAGTCCTCTAACTTTTAAATCACTTGTAACTCAATCTCTCAACTATGATTTGTTGTGACTCAATCCCTTAACTATAACTCACCTATGACTCAGTCCCTCAACTTTTGAATCACTTACAAATTAGTCCCTTAACTTTTGTTAATTTTTTTTTCATGTTAACTTATATCTCACATCAATGAGCAAGAGGAAGATATTTTAAAATAATATATAAGCATTTTTTATCCCTCTTATTTCATAAGAATTTTTAAAAAAAATTAAAAAAATAAAAATTGAGTTATAGGTAAATCAAAAGTTGAGGGACTGAGTTGCAGTGAGTTATAGTTGAAGGACTGAGTCGCAGCGAGTCATAGTTGAGGAACTGAGTTACAAATGAGTTAAAAGTTGAAGGACTAAAAGATTAATTTTTCCTTAAATTTTTTATTCTCTTTATGTTTTCACTATCAATATCTTTATAACTTGTGTATCTCTTCACATCTCACATTGATAAAAAAATAAATAAAGGTAAACTTAGCACTTTCAATTTTTATAATTTTGTTTTGAATCTAAATTCATCCATGAGAAGGTTACTATTAATTAAGTGGACATAGTGTTTAACATCCCATTTTTTTAAATTAGGAATTAATTGTAGAAATTGAGGGTTAAAAATTATGAGGTTCTATCGGGGATGAAATTTGAATCTGAGACCATTAGAGGTTAATCATATGTTTAGGCACTTGATTATGGTTTGTATTGGGCTAAGGATGAAGTATGAGGGCTTAATGGGGTTTAAAACAGACATTGACCCAAATCTGGCCCAACATTGTGGCCTAAGTGAGGTGCGGCATTTTGCACTATCCACTATGACACATGATGCGTCCGCTATAATGTAACATCCTAAAAAGTTAACTCCTTGATTAAGTAAGTTAATAGAGGGTAGTTAAGGAAATTCTATGATAAGTGTGTTTGAGGATAGTTAAAGAGGGCTATCAAACCTATTAGGCTTTGTCTGCATCCTTGGATCAGGTCTGGTATTGTATTGGGCCAACTAGGCCCAACTTCACAATTCGAATTGCCTTCACAATGGATGGCAAAAATCTAACATAAGAAACGTAAAAACTCTAGGCAAATAAGTAAGGTTACTCTTACTAATCTACCCCACATTCAAAATCCAAGGTAATCGAAGGACTAACTCAAAAGAGATCACCGAGTTTGTAATTTATAGAAATAGGATCCCAAGTTTTAAAAGTTTAAAAATCATTCAAAATCATTTGACAAACTTCTAATCAAAGTACAATAGTGTTTTGAAAGCATGGGATGCCTCACGCAAGTGAAAATACACAAAAAAGTTGAAAATTAACAAGGAAGGAAAAACAGAGCAATGCACTACGACTTGTGTACATGTGCCAAGACTCCTCCTTTTCTATGCCATGTGCAGTGATGCAAGCGCCATATGCCACGACATGTTGCATGTTTTAGATAGTAAAACTACTATCATTTGACAACAAGTTAGGACAACTTTCCATTTAAAATTAAATTTTATGCTTTAATTGCTATTTTATTTTAGCTTTATTTTAATTTTCTCTTCTTCTCTCTACCTCTAAATTTTATGCTTTAATTGCTATTGTTGATTAACGTAGCTTTATATATTTTTCATCTGAGATTTTACTTGTTATAATCATTAATATAGTAAAATAAGAGTAACTTGACTTGGCTTGAATAATTATTCATGCTTTGTTTCTGGTGTGATTAATATACAAATAGTTGTTAAGTTGTGGATTAAGGGAGGCTTTAATTGCTTCATAACTTAATTACTTGTTTAATTCTTGAATGATAATTTGAGAAATATATAATAAAATCAAAACAATAAATTAAATAAATTTAATTTATTTTGTGGATGAGAAAAATTAAGTTTAGGTGATTGGATTGTGATTGATTACGCTGCTTGTTCTTGATAATTTTCTAGTTGAATTTTCTTTATTTATCTAACTTTAGTTTTTTTTTTTTTTTGCAAATTAATTTCTTCAAAAAAAATTCCTCTCACTTTTTAGCTTTTTATAATCCTAATTTAAGTAATGAATTCATTGGCTCTTAAGGAGATGACCTAAGTTGTGTTTTACTATAAAATTTAATTTTTTTTAATTTTGGTGCTATTCAACAGTAGCATCACAAGTTGAGGGACAAAATTGACCCATAATTGTATTTAAGACCATTTGTGAACTTTCGCGTATAATTCAAGGAGCAAAAATGCCACTTAACTCTTTAAAATTTATTGTTATTAATTTGGTTGCTATGGGGATTGTGTTGACTTAGAATTAGGTTATATTAGACAGTACATAGATTAAATTCAATGAAAATAGAGGGCAAAATGCCCAAAAAAGTGTCATTTTTAAATTGTTATGCTGTCAAGTTTTCGTTTAAGATAGAGCACTTACAATTAATCTAATATAATTATAAGTATTATCTTAAATTTAAACAGTTTAGAGAGGAATGATATAATGTGAAAGCATGTGGCCCATGACTAGTTGGGTTAGTCATTAATTTATTTATTAAACTAAATCTTTCAATGTGATCGAGCCACAAATATCATTTCTCTCAACAATTTTTGTTAAATTGAGAGAAAGCATGGACAAGAAATGAATGTTTGCAAATAGAGTCACAAAAGAATATGTAGATAGGGTGAAGGAGTCCATTAGAGTTGTACTAGAGCATGAGACAGATCATAATAACATTGTATTCCCTTATGTAATGTATGGTCTCTTGAAGAGAGTTAGAGCATGCGAGTTGGACGGACATTTAGTGTGTTATGGACTCAATCATACTTGTACATATTAGCATAAACATGGTGAATCGAGGGATCAACTAATAGAAGTCATGGGTCTAGCAATACATACTTGTTATATGATTTTGAAACAAAGTATAGACAAGGATAATCGTGTTGAAGAGGAACTCCAGGATTGTTCTGAAATGCTTGAAAAGTTGAAAAATGATGCAGGAAAACCTTTATACATTGGTTGCACTGAATTCTCCAAATTGACTATTGTGTTAAGATTATACAATTTGAAAGCGAGAGACAGGTTGACTGAGATGATCTTCACATTATTTCTTTCACTTATTCATAAAATGCTATCAAAAGATAATAAACTTTCAACCCAAATATATGACAATATATCATCATATATTAGACAATTATAACTATAACCATCCAATATAAGCCGCTTATATTGAATGGTTATAGCCATAACGGTCCAATATGTTCTTCTCTCTCACAACTCATATATTGGGCCACATATTGGGTATTTTTTTGAATTGTCTAATATTATAATATTAGGTGGTTGCAAAAAATGTTCAATATTTATTTTCCCAATGGATGATGAAGGCATATTAAACAACTTATAACCGTACAATATAAGCAAAAAAAATCATCCAATATGCTCTTTTTTGTAGTAGTGGTCCCTCTATGTCTTCCATCACAAATTCACGGCATATGGCATAACTAGACAAATGGTCCCCTTTTTACAAAAAAGCTCATGTCTTTGAAATTGATTTCTAGAATGGTCATTTTAACCCTTTACCATTTTGTAACTTATATTTGGACAATTTAATCCCAAGAAACTATGTCCCAAGAAACTATGTTTCATTTTCAATTACCATTTATATCACTTTATTGGATTTAATTACTTGTTTTCAATCGGATCCCATTAGGTACATTTTATTTGAGTTACTGACTTCTTAAATTATGATGATAAGTTTATTTTATTATATTTAATCTTTTCTACCATGATATTCTAACTTGAGAAATGTTTCAATTGTAACAAAAAATATTTTCTATCATGGTAAGACTTTATAAATGATTTTGACTCTTATTACCATGATAGTCCTTTTTCTATGATGGTAAGGCTTTCAAATAATATTTAAAATTTTTTCTATGATTGTAAACTTTTATTATCACGGTAGTATTTGAAAAGTACAGTTTTACTATGCATTATCATGATAGACTATTTTTTATCATGGTATGTGTTTAATAGATAAAATTGATTGTGAAATTATATAATTTAAAAAAAATCAGTCTAAATTTTTAGAATATTACAGTGTGCATTTCATCAGGCAGGTAGCGGGCATGACTTGTCATAATAAAAATATGAGTACTATCTACAAGATAAGTATGTGATCGAATATATCTACTCGAGGAAAAAAGAAAGTAATATAAATCATTAAACATTTTAAATACTAATCAGGTTAAATTAATGAAATTAATTATTAGACCGGACCCATATCTTGAATCAGGTCGGGTTTGACAAGACCTGAAGAAAAAATAGATACATAGATACATAGATAGATTCATCATTGATATTTGGATAACAAAATTAATTAATTTTAAAGGCAAACACTAGGGGTGTTCAATCTGGACCTGTCTCGATTGGCTCGGTATCGTCTCGAATCATATTGGGATGGGTTTTGTCCCGGCCCGAAAATAATCGGGACGGGACTTTACAGGACGGGACGGGACACAGGATTACCATCGGGATATCCCGTCCCGTCCCGAATATTATATATATTATTTTTTATTTTAAATATATTAATTATATTAATATAATTTATACTTATATTAATTATATCAATTATAATTTTAATACTTACAATTTTTATTTAAAACTAAAGTGTTTTTATATTGATAATTTTAATGATATAGAGTAAACATGGTGATATCTTTTTTATAATATATTAATTATATTAATATAATTTATTCTTATATCTATCTATTTAATAACTTTTATTTATAACATATTTCTTGCTTATTTTTAGAAGAGTAATTAGTTTAGTGCATCTTCACTAAAGTAGAAGAACAATTATTTGATGTTGTGTTTGACTTGTCTGTTGTTGCTAATCTTATAGCATAAAGATCACTTGTATTTTTTATTATAATATGTAGTTGTGATTAATATAATTCAATAATTGATTTTAAATTATTTTTATTTATGTGCTTGTGTTATTTTGATTTTAAACTTAATAAATTATATAATTTAAAATTTTAATGAACATTATTATCCAAATCTTTTTTCGATATTATTTCATTTATCGAGACGACAGGATGTCCCAATCTTGTCCCGGTCCCGTCCCGACTCTTAACGGGACGGGACGACTTTCGGGACGGGACGGGACACAGGACCAAAATTCATTCCCGATCTTTTTTTCAGGACGGGAGTGTCCCGGTCCCGTCCCGTCCCGTCCCGTGAACACCCCTAGCAAACACTATGATTTTATGAAAATATATCCAAATACCTTTTCTCTATTATATGCCAAAATCAATCAATTATAAACTCAAAATCAAACATTCATTAACAAGATGTTCAAATATATTTTTAAAAATTATAATAATATTAATCAATGTTTTTTTTACAAATATCGAAACTGACCCATCAAATGTGTAGAGTTGGGCAAACGGGCCAGCTGGCCCTTGAAGGGCTCAGGCTTAAAAGGGTCATCCCTTTTAAGTCCAAGTTCCCTTTAAAACCCTGATATATGAAGCTCGACCCTCAACATAGCGGGCTTAGGGTTGGCCCTGCGGGCTCCAAGCCCTTTTAACTATTTTTATTTTTTTCAAATTTTTTAATTAAATAAAAAATTACTTCATTCCAATATAATACCTAATCAAGAAAGGTATAAAAAAAACTAACTAAATAACATCTAAATGAACTAAAAACATAAATGAAATCATAGTAAGGCAATAAGCAATAGATTGGCTAAGCCAACAAACACTCAATCAAAATTAGATGAGATTGAACCTTGAAGGACTGAGATATGGGACTGGGAGACTGAGGAAAACAAAGAGCATGAGCATAATATACGCATCAGATAGAGATTAGCTCATGAGTCACGGATGCACAAGTATGATAAGTGATAGGAGGACTTGGGAGATCGATAACAACGAGCATCAACTAGTCGAGCATTGTTGAGATTTGGTTCTTGGGAGGGAGCACTATTGGAGTGAGCAACAGGGATGACTAAAGAGTGAGTAAAAACAGGAGCAACGATGACTTGCGAGTTACGATGATAGGGACGAGGACGGTGATGCAATGACTTACTAAAGAGCAAGGGCAATTTGTAGCGGCAAAAAGGAGAGAAGCATATTGAAAAAAAAGAGTAAATGTTGAACTGAATGAATCACTATTGTGAATCTAAATGAATTAGGAGATTTAAGGTTGTATTTTTTTTTTAGAAAATAGCAACCAAGGATTTCTGTATGAAATGTATATCAATTAAAAACCAAATGTTGTCAAAATCTAAATGAAAAGTAAGCTACAATGAACTGTTATTAATTTAAAATGAGTTATTATTAAAACCTAAATGAATACTTATTAATAAAGGCTAACCCGAATCCACAAGTATCCACTCGGATTTTGATAACAAGTGATCGTTGACTGATATAATTTTTTATCAGTGATTCTTCATTGCTATTTTTCCTTTTTTGGCCTTCCATCCTTTGCAGATATGGGCTAACATGTGATGTGGAGTAAGATTTAGTTTAATTTTTTTATATCTAAAAAGAGTGAAAGTCATGAGAATTAATTAAAAAAAATATGCATATGCGGGCTTAAATGGGTTGGCTCTCAACCCTGCAGGGCCATCCCGTTTAAGCCATAAATTAAACGGGCTTAAACGAGATAGCCTGTTTAAACCTGATTTATCATTTTAGAGTTATATTTGCAAGCCCGGCCCTATTGTTATATGGGCTTAAACCGGCTTGGCCCGCTTTTCCGGCTCTACAACTGTGTAAAACATCTATACATATACCTTGCCTTAAGGTTTTCAATATGACAACAATCCACAGCAATTAATCGTAACCACACAGTAGTACAGCATAGCTTTGTTTTCGCTACGCAAAAGTTACTTTGGTCTCTCTCAACATGGTTGTGTCTTCGTTCCAGTTTCACCTCTCTTCATTTTTCTTCTCCCTTCTCACCTTCAACACGTTAATTATGTTAATTACTTCTCGCCTTCAACACACACACACACACATATTATGATTGGCCTTGTAACTGCTAAGTGATTTTAAATTTGCTTGAGCAAGAGGGAATAATGTGAAGTTTGACAATGGACAAGAAAAAAAACATACTACGGACTCTCTGGTTTTGAAAACGTTTGGTGTAGATGATGCTTAGCAGTAAAGTAAATATGTAAAAGAACAGCTTAGTGACGTTTCTTTACGAGAGGAGGGGTGGTATGTGGCGAAGCCTTCAGCGAGCAATGCAAAGTTACGTTGAGAGCGATCACGTGAGAAATATCAGTACGATGCTGAGATGGGCAGCAACTTCTGGAACTGTGACTATTATTCCCATGCTCTTCTTGTTGTCTCTGACCCAAGTAAGCTATATTTTTTATTTCTTCTTTACCTGACTTGACGAGCCCATCTGGGTTTTATTCTTTGGATTTAAAAGTCTGAAATAAACCCACTTGATCGATCATTTTGGTTTCTTGCAGGTTATGGTTGCTGCTCTTATGCGTAGTGGGAATTGAATGACTCGCTTGAAATACAAATAGCCTTTGATTGATGGTTTAGTTAGTACTAAAATATGTTTAAACTGGATGTGTGCGCGTGCTCGTCAGTATGCATAACCGGATGAATTTTAAAGTAAAGAACTTGATACGTTAGCTGGTTAAAAACTAATTGAAAAGAAGCTAAAAGGCCTCATATATGTGGGGCATTCCGAGAATTGAACTCAGGACCTCTCGCACCCTAAGCGAGAATCGTACCACTAGACCAAATGCCCGTTGGTGTCATTCGTGTCCTTTTATATTTTAATATTCCTTCTTTTCATTGTATCGACCTTATTTACCTCTCCTAATCTCAAGAGACGAACGCGAACAGGATAAGATAAAGGTGTTATGTTGGACAAAAATCTGATATGATAACTAAGAAAAAGCTGGACAAAGAAAAAAAACAAGAAAGAAAAAGAAAGAAAAAAAAAAAGAAAAAGGCAAGGCTATAAAACCTTAAGAAATATTATAAACTTGATATGGTTAATAATTTATTTTTGAAAAAGTCACATCCAAAAACCCCTCAAAAAAATTATTTATAGACAAAGACTGACCACAAGTCATACTTTCATTTTAATATCAATCAGTTTTGTATTGATTTTTGTTTGTAAATAATTTTTTTGAGAGGTCCTTGCATGTGATTCTCCCTTAATTTTTTTTATTGGTTTTTCTTAAAAAAAAATCAATTAGTTACAACTTAAATTATTTTCAAGACCAATATATCCTCTTGAATTCTCATTCGGGATGCATCACAAATTGAAACTGACAATCATCAAAATATAAATTAATAACTAAATAAACGTTTCTAATTTTATTTGCAGTAATATAATAATGCTAATTAAACTGACGTACTTTTAAATATGACCATTTTCAACTTCTAAAAGAAAGCCTAAAATCTCGGTCTCAATAATTATGCCGAGAATTTCATAGTTGCTGATTCCTTATGCTATGCTTAGTACCTCGGAATTAAGAAGATTGATACAGAATTGGAAATGGAATCTACATTAGGGCCCGTTTGGTGTGATGAAATTGAGAGGGTAGAAATGGATATGGAATTGGAATTGAAATTTTTTTATGTTTGGTTGATTAAAATGAGGTTGGATTTAACTTCCAAATAGAAATCATTTCCATCAATTTTGATGGAATTGAGTTCCATCAAAAAATCTCAGTTTTGCAGTTCCAAATTCCACCTTCTCTTGAACGATGGCAACCTCAGCATAATGAAAACTGACCTCTAACATTCGATCTCTGACCTCTACTACTCAGCCATTGTCGCTCGTGCTATTCCTTTCACTAACATCAACAACCTCCTCCTTCACTGATTCCACCTATATCTTTGTCTTCTCATCCATCGAACTGAATGACAGCAACCTTCTCTACAAATGGTAAGGATGAACCAAGGTTTGTAAACAACGAGGATGAACTAGGATGTTTGGCAACCTCCAACAATTTCACGATCTCTCCTGTCAATAGTGGGTCTTCTTTTTCATGGCAACGGCAATGATGAAGGCTACCTATAGAAAAAGAATGCTTTATTAGATGATACACTTTTGCTTGACCCAATGGGTTTTACATCAACACACTCTGATACAAAAGGGGGCAGAAGCTATTTATAGCCCAAGATAAGCCAAGAATGAAACTAACTAACTACCAGATAAACTAATCCATATCAACCTACTGATATATAACTAATATCAATAAATATTATCTTGAAAAATAATATTTTTTCTATTTCTCTACACTCCCCCTCAAGTTAGAACCAAAAATATTTATGGTTCCTAACTTGTCTAACATTCTCTCATGACCCAATTTACTTAAAGCTTTAGTAAAAATATCTGCCTGCTAATCTGAAGAAGGCACATGGCGTAAATTGATCATTCCTTCCTGAAGCTTTCAACGAACAAAATGGTAATTAATTTCAATATGCTTCGTCCGTTCATGAAACACTGGATTCGAAGCAATCTGAATTGCTACTTTGCTGTCACAATGTACTAGAACAGGGAGAGGACTCTCAACCTTCAAGTCCTTCAACAAACCAACCAGCCATGTAATCTCTAAAACAGTACTTCCTAAGGCCCTATATTCAACTTCTGCTGAGGAACGTGAAACTGATGTTTGTTTCTTCGACTTCCATACAACTAATGCTCCTCCCATCTTAATGATATACCTTGCAACAGACCTTCAAGTGTCTACATAAGCCCCCCATTCAGAATATGAATATCCTTCAAGCATTGTCCCTTCACTTGAAGGAAAGAATATGCCTCTACTAGGATCTTTCTTCAGGTATTTAATCACATTCATTGCTACCTTCATATGTGAATTTCTTGGACTACTCATGTATTGACTTAACACCTACACAGTAAAACTCAAATCTGGACGGGTTATAGTCAAATACAGCATTTTACCAATTAATCTTCTATATCTAGTTGCATTAGGCAAAAGAGGGTCTTTCTCCCCCTTTCTAGGTTCACTGTACAAATTTAAACCTTGAGCCATAGGAACATTTCTTGGTCTGGCAGCACTCAACCCAATACTAAAAATCAAATCTAATGCATATTTTCTTTGGTTTAAGACAACTCCTTTCTCAGATTTAGCTATTTCTAGTCCTAAGAAATATTTCAAAGGACCTAGATCTTTCATTTTGAAATTACTATGAAGATAATCTTTTGTTTCCTGGATAAAAGAATCTGAATTTCCAATGATAAGTAAATCATCCACATAGGCTAGAATTAAAACTAAATCATTACCCTTTTGCTTAGAAAACAAGGGCTAGTCATGTTTGCTTTGTATAAAACCTCCTGCAACTAAAGACTCAGATAGTTTTAAATTCCACTACCTTGAAGCTTGTTTTAGCCCATATAAAGGCTTGGTAAGTTTACAAACCTTTTTCTCTCCATTTTTAGCAAAACTTTGTGGGATTTTCATAAAGACTTCTTCAATTAAATCCCCTTGTAACAATGCATTATCTACATCCATTTGACACATACTCCATTTATTTTTAACAGCCAAAGATAAAACAGTCCTAACAGTGGTCATCTTAACTATAGGAAAAACAGTATCAAAGTAATCAACTCCTTCAATTTGATTTTATTCTTTTGCAACTAACCTAGCCTTTAACTTATTTAAGGTGCCATCAGCATTATATTTCTTTTTAAAAACCCATCGACACCCTATGGCTTTCGTACTAGCAGGGAGATCAACTATTTCCCAAGTCTTGTTCCTCTCTAAGGCATCTATCTTATTCTTCATTGCCTCTATCCACCTACTATCCATGGCTACCTCTTCAAAAGTGTTTGGTTCTATGATCTCATCCATGCATATTAAAAAATCTTTATAAGAGGATGATATATTGGTTTAACAAATACTGTGTTGAATAGGATATAGAATTTTCCTCTTGTTTTTAGCCTCAACACTATTCAAATGAGCTAACTTTGTGCAATCATAATCTCTAAGCCAAGTTGGTTGTTTTCTATTCCTAACAGGTCGTGATGGTGGTGATGTTTTAGTATGAGACTCCAACCTTGAATTATTAGGAATCACAGACTCATTAAAACTATCAGTTTGTAGGCCAGAATCATGTGAATCAGACTGGGTCTGCATATCATTATTGTTAACAAAGTTAGGGGAGGAAGTATCTAAAACAATATCAGGAGTATTAGGAACATAATTAATAGCTTGATAATTATCAAATGGAGTATCAAAGAAAAAGGGATCCAAAGCTTTAGTTAAAGAGTTTCCCTTTTAATTTAAATTCATTAGGGCCTCATCTTTGTAAGGGAATTTATTCTCAAGAAAAATAACTTCTCTACTGACCAATATATCTTCCATAATACTATAAAGGAGGTACCCTTTTTTATTATTAGGATATCCTAAGAAGATGCAAGGTTCAGACCTAGGGTGAAATTTGTCCATTTCATTCAACCTTTTTGCATAAGCTAAGTACCCAAAAATCCTTATATGTCTCTAGTCAGGTTGTTTATAATACAATAATTCATATGGAGTTTTATAGTTGATCACTCTAAAAGGTGTCCTATTGATGAGATAAACAGCAGTTCTAATACTTTCTCCCCAGAATTTAATAGGAATGTTGGCTTGAAACATGAGACTTCTAGCAACTTCTAGAATATGCCTATGTTTCTCTCGACCACCCCATTTTGTTGAGGTGTGTAAGGACAAGAAGTCTCATGAGCAATTCCATTATTCAAAAAATAAGTTGACACATCATTATTAATAAATTCAGTTCCATTGTCTGTTCTTACTCTTTTGATATGGGCAGAAAATTGAGTCTGTACATATGCAAAGAAAATCTTAATGTAATAAAAAACTTTAGATTTATTGGTTAACAGATATACCCAAGTTGCTCGTGACATGTCATCTACAATAGTCAAGAAATATCTATATCCTTGGTGTGTGGGTTCTCTATATGGACCCCACACATCCATATGAATGAGATCAAAACAATGAGCAGTAGTATTATTACTATCAGGAAAGGGCAACTGAGGTTGTTTTGCTTGTAGACAAACATCACATTTATCAGTGTCAATAGAAGACAATTCACTTTTTAAAGAACTAAGATGCTTAAGAGTATGAAATGAAGCATGGCCTAACCTAAGATGCCAAAGTTCATTACTAGAAGTAGAGGAATTACAAATAGAAACATCAGTCTCCTCTACAATGTAAGGTCTAGAATCTATTTTACCAATCGTCTTAGTGTTTCCATTGTAAAGGTCCTGCAAAACACATACATCAGGAAAGAAGGCAACAACACAAGTGTGTTCTGAGGTGAGGCGTGAGACAAAAACCAAATCATAATGAATTCTAGGTGTATAAAGTATGTTTTCTAGAATTATGTCATCAAATAACATGATAGATCCTACGTGTGTGACTATCAATTTTTCTCATTTTAGAATATGTATCTTAATAGGAGTCCCAGCATACTTAGTGAATTTATTAAAGAAACTTAATGAACTGACTACATGTGCAATGGCTCCTAAATCTAACAGCCAATATGGTTTATGCATATTTGAAATATGTGTGGCTGAATGTGTAAGAGACAGGATATTGCAAGTCGAACCTGATGATTCTTTCAAGTCATTTGTGGTTATAGCACCAACAGAAGGAGCAGGCTTAATGTCTTTGTGTAACATCTTGAGAATGCTATCATAGTCTTGTTAGGAAGGAAGCTGACTTTCTTGTGGTTGAATTGGAGTTGGATTAACAGGGGCATTTGTGTAGTTGATTTGTCGATCTTAGGTGCCTCTTCCTTGGCCAAAGCTTGGTGGGAATCCCACTAATTAGTAGCAATTGTCCTTTTTGTGGCCTTGACGGTGACAGTATGTGCATTCTTCAGATGAGCTTATTCGCCCTCGCCCTCTACTGTATCTACCACATCCTCTAGCAGTCATGGCAGAACCTTCATTATTTAAGCTGTGAGGAGGTTGAGTCAAGTTGTGTTGCATTTCTTCTTGACAAACCAATGAGTATGCTTGATTTACTATCAAGAGAGGGCTCATTAGCAAGATTTAACTCCGAACATGTTGATAGGATGAATTAAGTCCCATAAGGAACTGAAACAACCTCTGTTGTTGTACGGTTCTTGCATAGTCAAGAGAGGAATCACACTTACAGCTGGGCAAAGGTACAACCACATACTATTCCTCCCATAATTCCTTCAATCGTGTAAAATAGCTCAACACTGTTATCGATTCCTGAGTGAGTGAATTGATTAGATGATGCAGACTGTAAATTTTGGAGCCATCGATGATGCTAAAGCATTCTTGAAGGTCTTCCCATACGAGATTTGCGCTCTCTGAGAAGGTGATGCTGGCTGAAATCTCTTTTAAGACAGAATTAATTAGCCATGAGAGTACCACAGCATTGCAGCGATCCCATTGCCCATAAAGACTCAGATCTTGGGCTTCTCGTCTACAGGACCCATCAATAATACCCATCTTGTTTCTTGCTTGAAGAGCTATCTTGATGACGCGGCTCCATATTGTGTAATTTGTAGCTCCGATTGGAGGCTGAGTCACAAGTGAAGTCACCTGTGTCTTAGAAGGATGGAGATACAAAGGATGATTGAGGTCAAGAGTGGTGTGGACGCTGCTGCTAGAGATGCCTTTTACATTTTCTTGATTTAGCAATGCTATTATTGGCCAAAAGATCGAAGGTAGATGATGAATCTGACATGTTCGTGGACGTTATGTTGTGTGCAAGGAAGGAAAAGACGTTGTGTCATGAGGAGAATAAAGAATCGTGAAAAGGAAGGTGACTAGGGTTCAGTCGAAGAAGACAAATGAAAGTTGGGTCGGGCAGACTAGGAAATGGGTCGGATCATGAGCTAAGGCTCTAGTACCATATAGAAAAAGAATGCTTTATTGGATAATACACTTTTGCTTAACCCAATGGGTTTTACATCAACACACTCTAATACAAAAAGGGGCAGAAGCTATTTATAGCCCAGGATAAGCCAAGAATGAAACTAACTAACTACCAGATAAACTAATCCATATCAGCCTATTGATACATAACTAATATCAATAGATATTATCCTGAAAAATAATATTTTTTCTATTTCTCTACACTACCCATGTGATCGAAGAGCAAGGAAGATGAAGCCAACAACATAGTTCTAGCGACAATCTTCTTTAAGCTAGACCCTGAGCTTCTTTAGTTAGCACAATATCGTCATTTGATCTTTTTCTTCTTTTTTGGCGAAAGTCCAACGAAGGTAATTCATGATGGTTCCTTCTAGAATCTAAGGGTGGGAGCTTTGTTTTTTTGGATGATGAAATTTTCGATAAGAAGACTGGAGAGGACAAAATGCTTGCATCTCTTCCATTGTATGCTTTGTCTTCTTCATCGATGTGAGTTACATAGTGGTCCTTTGATCTGTGACGAGGCATATTTTTTTTGAGATGAGGGCATTTTAGTCTTTTACTGTTTTTAAGATTAATATTGAATAAAAATAATATTTCAATTCCATGAACAAATCAAACATATTTTTAAAACTCATATTCACTTCCATATCTATTTTTATATCCATTTTTACTTCCATCAAAATCATTTTCACCATACCAAACATGGCATCAATGTTGGTTTGTATGCTGTAAATATGATTTTTGGGAGTTTCAATTCTTTAAATTGTACCTTCTGCCACTAATCAATTAGGTTTTACTTCTCCATATGATGTGCGAGGAGATTAAAAATACATTGTTGTTAAATATTTAGTAATTTAATTTTATTGTTCAAAAATCTTGCAAATATGATAATCATCAAGATGAAAAATAATCTAATTAAAATTACAATAATTAATAGTAGTTGAATGTTAAATATGCTGGACCCAAAAAAAAATTGAACATTAAATATTATCAATGCGGATGTTGTAAAAGACGGCTAATTTATTATTGACCGGAATCATGAAAACACATTCTACAACAAACAAACAAAAAATTGAAAGTATAAAAAAACTTATAACAAATAGAATGAATTAAAAGTTTTTTTCTTTATTTTTTTTTGGGAGGGGCTTACTGTACATCAGGTACAGTTTACATCGATCCGTTTGATTCATGGGTTTTTCATGATTAATAAAAAAAAAATGTGAGTGTTTTGTTTTGTTTGGGAAAATATCCCTCAAGATAAGTGAGGATATTTCATAATAATGATAAAAAAAATTCTGAAATATTATTACATGATTAGGTAACTAATAAAAATAGTTTTAAATAAAAAGATTGATATGTAATTTGAATTTTGAACTCTAGATTCAACAGCAATTTGAACCTTACACTTTTAAAAGATATTTATTTTAAATTATAAATAATTAAAATTAAAATAATTTTGCATCATCGTTAAATTTAAACAAATATCTATCAATCTTTTTTAAAAATGGGGCTGTTTCTGCGATTTTTTTCAAATAAGGATAGGAAAAAAAAGAAGTAAAATTTGATAAAAATTGTACATTAAATTTAAATTTTTTAAAAGTAACAAGCATTTGTTTAAATTTATCGATAAGGTGAAATTGTTCTAACTTGAATTGTTTAAGTTTTAAAATATACTTTTTAAAGATTTATGATTCAAATTGTTTATAAATCTATAGTTTAAAGTTCAAATTACATATTAATTATAAATAATAAAAAACATTATAATACCATTGTTTCATGGATATTTATTAATAAAAAAATTAATCTTTTAATCCTCCAACTTTTAAGTCACTTATAACTCAATCCCTCAACTATGACTCACCAATGGCTCAGTCCTTCAACTTTTGAATCACTTACAAATTAGTCCCTTAACTTTTGTTATTTTTTTTCATGTTAGCTTATATTTCATATCAATGAGCAAGAGGAGAGTATTTTAAAATAATATATGAGCATTTTTTTATCCCTGTTATTTGATAAGAAATTTTTTAAAAAAATTAAAAAATAAGGATCGAATTATAGGTGAATCAAAAGTTAAGGGACAGAGTCACAACGAGTTATAGTTGAGGGACTGAGTCGCAATGAGTCATAGTTGAAGGACTAAGTTATAAGTGAGTTAAAAATTGAAGGATTAAAAGATTAATTTTTTCTTTATTAATTAATTAATAATTAATGTTACTTATTAAATTATGATATACTTATCGTTTCTAATAATCAAGCTCTCTTACATTTTTAAATTAGTCAATTAAAAAAATTATTTTTATACACATAAATTAAAAATTAATAAATTGAATCCATTAATTTGATATTAAAATTAAAAAATAGTAGCTGATAGAGTTAAATTTAAAAATTAAAAAATTAAAAGACAGTTGTTTTGTTTTTACAAAAAAACAACCAGTTGTCAGGCAGGGGCTAGAGCCAAAGCTCAAAGTAGAGTTGAGAATAAGGATCGGGTCTGGAGGGCCGAGCTTGTAGGCCCTGTTTAAATAAAGGTTCGAGTTTTGAAAATTATTTTTTTTCAAAGGAATCGAGCTAGAGGGCCTGGCCCTGATAAGCCCTGTTAAAAAGGGCTCGAGCCCGGGAGGCCCTCCAAGCTCTGATAAGCCTGATTATTTTATATATATACATACACATACATAAATATATTTGATTGATAATGACACAATTTGGTCAATATTTATTATAGATGATGAAGAAGAAATTGTAAAAGTAATTGACATTAAATTTTCACCTCCATCTTCATTCTTCAACAAATACACTTACATTCGAGAGATTTAATATTTTATTTGTAGATAATGAGGATGAAGAGAATTTGAGTTTTGATTGATGAATGTATATTGTTTAGATTTCTAAATATGTTATTTAATTTTTAAAATATTATGTGAATTTTAATTTTTCAAATTTTAAAATATTTTAATTAATTTATAATATTTAATTTTATTTTAATTATTTTATTTTTTTTAACAGTACTTTTAAATTTGACCTTGAACTTTTTATATAAATGCCAGACTTTTAAAAAAATTAAAAATAAATAATCGAGCTCAAGCACCGGACCCGTCCGTATTCCCACCTATAACTCAAAGCTCCAACGCCGAAGAAGAGCTCAACTCGTCTCTCGAACTCTGTTCGAACCCAGATCGCCGCCGCCACATTCTTCTGTACGGCGCCGTCATCCTCAGCCACTCTTCACGACGTCGTCGCTCTCTCCTCTTCTCGTCCGAGTCGTCGCCTCTCGCTCTCACCTTCGTCTTCTTCACGCCTGAGCCTGGCGTCTGGCCTGGCAGCAGAGAACTGAAAGGCATTAACAAATCCCTCGCCCACTAGGTAGAGCGGATCCTCTTCCCGTGGTCCCTGTGCTTCCGACACCGGCGTCAGCCCCAAGTTTGCGTGGTCTGTTGTTGTTGATGGCGAGCAAACAAAGCTACCAGTAATGTTTTGGAAAAATTTGAAGCAATTTGGACTCTCTGCCAGAGAACTACGGGATATAGCATTCTCTCTTGTCAAATTATCCTGTTGTCTTCATGTCACCGCCACCTATCTCGTGGATCCTATTCAGGTAAGCCCTCCCGCCCCAAAAAAAGAGAAGAAACCCTTATGTTTACATTCTATTTCAAGATAAAGAGCATCAAAAGAGCTGGTTGGAATGTGCAGATCTATGGTCCAAGCATGCTTCCGGTAATGGGTCCGATGCCTACCATTATATTGACCGAAAGGAACTCCCCCCGTTTGGGTAAAGTTGAGCGCGGGGATATTGTTATTGTGCGGTCACCTGAAAACCCTCGAAAGTTGATGTGCAAGCGCTTGCTTGGATTGGAGGGTGATGGTGTCACATTTCTCGTAGATCCTAAGAACAGTGATAAATGCGAGACTGTAGTGGTACCGTTGATTTCCCATGCACATGTGTCAGTTCCTGTTGATTCAGAAGGACTATTTTAAGAGTGATTTTGACATCTGTTGATTTGTATCTTCGTGAATGGTTATGGAGATTTTGTTTGCTGAGTGTTTGCCTCACCTGATTAGGTTCCCAAGGGACACGTTTGGGTTCAGGGAGATAACATATATAACTCCAGGGATTCAAGACAATTTGGTCCTGTTCCTTTCGGTCTTCTTCATGCCAAGGTCTTCTGGAGGGTAAGTTCTGATCTGTCATCACTTTCTTTGTGTTCCCTCACTTTTTCTCTGCTGTTTTTCGCTGCTAAACTTTTATTAATTTTGTCCCTAGTTATCGCCGCCTGGACCCTCGGGCAAAAACTGATCCAAGATTTCAGCTTTGTGAAGCTCAAGTCCTTAGCAGTATTATCACTCTTTTTATTCAATTCCTAAATGTGTATACTCGCCCGAGTTTCATTTTAACGTACGAGGTGCCATTTCTCCCTACTTGGAGTTATAAAACTCGTGGTTCCCAGAAGATGAAAATCTGGGAGGTGAGACATAGTTGATTGTTAATTAGTAGCATCAACTGAGGAGTGTTGTCTTTTCAGTAACTGTATTTTCCGTGGTTGAACACATTCTTTTATATGTATGCCATGATTAGCCTAAAAAGTCTGGTGGAAGACCATTTGATGTCCTGTTACTATTAGATTGTTGTCCCGTTGAAGCAGGTTATTGGAAATGAGGAGGTCCGGGCACGGCTTTAACTTTATCAATCTCAGTATGAAATGTTATTGTGAACCACTTCTACTGTCGTGTTTATTTATCATTCAAAAATCAGATATGCCAGGATGATTTGATGAATGAAAACCATGGCAAAGACAGATATTGGAGAATATCTAACATGATATTTTGGGTTTCTTTTTTTCATGGGAAGGTCAAGATGTTTTAAGGTTGGAACCACAAGATTTTGAAACTCTGGTTACCATGCATTCTGATTTTGAAGTTATAGTTGTCAGTTTAGAATTGACGTATGAAGCAAAAATATCTTGGACAGACTATAAAAGGCTGTCAAACTCCGTAGACATATGAGCTCCCTTTTGCCACTCTGATCCTGAAGTCCCACAGGATGCAAATTCCAAAACGGACATTCTCCAATATAAGATCTTTTTCCTTCAAAGAGCTCATTACAGTATCATTGATTCCGTTCCTTCTCGAAGCTTCGGTTTCAGATTGGATTCTCCGTGACCTTGTTCTGCGCCAGCCCCTATTGACACAGTTTTGTGGGACCTTGGGATCATAGAATGGTGATGAATTGGGACGGAAAATTTAGACGTTGTGGTGCAGCATCTTGGGCTGAGGTGAACTTGAATTGGTTATTAGGTTGGTACTGTGCCCTCAATTGATAAGGCTCTGAAGAGTGAAGTAGTGTGTGGGGCGTTGTGTGTATTGGGTCCTGAATTAGTTGAATATGGGCCTTTTTTTTGTTTTTGTTTATTGTTTCTTGGACCTGAAACTAGGGGGCGCTTTTGAAGATGGGTTTTTTGGCTGAGAAAATGACTGAAAAGTCCCTTACAAGTATTTTAACTATCCAAAAATCCTATCAAATATACAAATAGCTAAGAGATTTCAAAGGACTTAAATGTAAATAAAATTTCTTGTGAATTTACCAAAAAACCCATGATTTGCGGGAAAAATTGTAGAGTTGCATACGCTCTTCTTTCTCTCCCTCTCCTTTGCAGCTTCTTTCTTCTTCTTAGCCACCCTCAAACCTTATCCCTTCATCAATGACAAAATCCCCACTGTCGACCTTCATGGCATTGACTCCCCAGACCATTGTCTTGCCATGGTGAAGCAAGTAAAGCGCGCATGCTCAACTATGGGCTTTTGATGAAGAATGGAGAATGGGGAAATGGAGAAGTATAATCTCTACCTTGATATTATCAGGACAATACTCACGCATTGTTGTGATAATTAAGATTAAATAAAAATTCTCTAAAAGAATTATCACAACTCAAGAGTTTAAAGATAATTAATTTAAAACATTGGGATAAAAAAATCTTTTTATTTTAAAATATTATTTGAACTCAAACCATGATTAAAAATTAATTTAAAACAAGTACGGAAATATGGGAAACACACCACGTCAAAATTAGGCTAAAAATGTCATTTTTCAATAAATATTAGTCCGTCTGCCACGACGGATGGCACAGAGGGACGAATCCCTCAAAAGCCTCTTACATCGCAGCGCAACAACCACGCGTCATGGCATTTACCTGTTGTCATAGCTTCTCTCCGAACTTTCGGAGCATGCCGTTTCGCCATTCAACATCCAATTTGAACGGTTCAAGTGTTCACACAAAAGCTCTTTAAGCCCCCTAGCTAATGGCTCTGATTCCACACTCAAACAACCACCTATTTAAAAGACAGACACTTGAACCTAAAATGGTTCATTTTCACAACAAAACACACACTGTGGTATCCAACTTATTTGCCATGGTGAAGCAAGTAAAGTGCACAGTGCTCAACTATGGGCTTTTGATGAAGAATGGGGAATGGGGAAATGGAGAAGTATAATCTCTACCTTGATATTACCAGGACAACACTCACGCATCGTTTTAATAATTAGGATTAAATAAAAATCCTCTAAAGAAATTACCACAACTCAAGAGTTTAAAGATAATTAGTTTAAAATATTGGGATCTAAAAAAAAATTTATTTTAAAATATTGTTTGAGCTTAAACCATAATTAAAAATTAATTTAGAACAAGTACGGAAACATGGGAAACACACCACGTCAAAATTAGGTTAAAAACGTCATTTTTTAGTAAATATTAGTCTGTCCGCCATGGCAGATGGCACAAAGGGACGAATCCCTTGAAAGCCTCTTATACCACGGCGCAACAACCACGCGTCATGGCGTTTACCTGCTGTCATGGCTTCTCTCCGAACTTTCGAAGCGCGCTGTTTCGCCATCCGACATCCAATTTAAGCGGTTCAAGTGTTCACACAAAAGCTCTTTAAGCCCTCTAGCTAATGGCTCTGGTTCCACACTCAAACAACCATCCATTTAAAAGACGGACACCTAAACCTAAAATAGTTCGTTTTCACAACAAAACACACACTATGGTATCCAACTCACAATACCAAATGCCATTAGTGCCAGAGACACCTTAACCACCTCAAATGAACCACACACCACATAACAATTTAATCACAATACACAATTGAGTAATTACGCTCAAAATGACCACCAAACTCCTAATTGATAATAACACAACGAGGTAGATAAAATTTAACACACAAATCAATTGGTCATTTTGACATTCAAAACACTTTAAATATATATATCACTTGTAAATATAACTTAGCCAAACACACACTTAATCCACAACATCAATCTTGGGCCAAGATACACACACTTATCAGAAATTCATACAAGTGATATCCAAATAATGTCATGTTCCTAAGTTGACAATATTTAGTAACAATATTCATTATAATACACAAAAAGAGAAAAGGAAGAGCTATAAAATGATGCTCTTCACTTTTCAAATGCCCTTTCCTTTCCCTTGCTTCTACTGGAGTCCTTACCTGTAAAATTTAACCACGAGGTAAAATAAACATCTCAGTAATCTATATAGTTCATCAAATGTTTATTACTACAAATAACCATGAAAAAGTATCAAAACTATAGTAATAACAAGCATACCATAATTATGAGATAAGTGTATCTTTTCACAACAAAACACATAGTTTCACACTAGCATGAACATCTAACCACTAAACCTCCAATGCTTCCCAACATGAAACCATAGGCTCTACTGGATCAACCACTTGTTGACCCGAACACACTTTTGATGGTAGAAATACCCGACCAAAGGTAATCTAACCTGCCTACAAACTATGATTTTTTCCTCTTCACACACTTGTGATAGAGACGTCGTTAACTCCTAACCGCACCCTAACAGGTACTAGGGAATTGTTAGACTACTAGGATGTCCCATGGTAACAGTCCTATATAATACTGCACTAGATGTCCCATGATGTTAGCTCGACTATATGAATTTTTCACTCACATATCTCCACACACATATCCCCACATATCTTGGGTAAACTCCCACCCCCTATGATTATGCTCTTTCACAATCTTCACTACTTTTCATCATATTTTCACATCACAAACTTATATACATAGTATATACATTTCAATTAAAATCAATAACCATTTACAAATCAATTTTTCATAATAAAATTATTTACAATGTCAAATTATGCACAAAATTCTTCAAAATCATAACTTTATCATTAGTAATTACTTCTACACAGTTATAATAGTTAATAAACACAATAAACTATATAGTTACCTTAACCCTTTGTCACACAAAAAGGATTACCGTGGCTCAATGTTAGCTTCACAGATTCTATATGCACGATATGTCTCGAGAAATGCTTAATCTATACTAATAAGTGATAATCGTCAATTGTCACTCTGGATAACTCCGAATTCTCTAGGTTCTAAGTGTCTAAAATACTCAAATTCCTTTTTTAACAATACCAACCATTCCCACACATTCTAACCATCCTATTAAACATTTCAACACACTAAATTTGCTAATCAATGTCCCACATTATCTTAAAATCCTCAAATTATACTTAAGGTTTGTCCAAACCCTTATCAAAAATTCTCAATCACCTTAAAGCTCATAAACTTAAGGTTAGAAGCTTGATTTAACTTCTCAAAATCTTAAATAAACTAATGGATTCGGTCTGAACCCAAGGGAACTAAAATCAAAGCTCCCATCACCTAAAATATTCAGATTTTCGCATAAAAGAGGAAGAAGAGGAAATGTACAACTTACCCAATGGTGATTCAAGCTCCAAATGCCCTCAAAGTGGCCTAGAGATCGTGCCCTAGCAGACCATAAGCTTTCCTCCATCGCTCTCTCGTTATCTCTCTTTCTCTCTTTTGTTTTTCAAGTCTGATTTTCGATCTAATAAGTGTTGATTTTGCATGTAATACCCCACAAAATTTTACACTCCCTTTCGTGCCATGGCCCACTTGAACATCAATCTAGCCCTCTTCTAAGGTTGTCTAAGGATCCAAAAATTATATTAGTCTCCATAACCCTTGCTAAATCAAAAATTTATCTAAATTGATCAAATTACCTTTAAAAACACTATAATTGCTAATGAGAAAGCTTAGGATGTTACAAGAAGAGAATATAAAAAGAGAGAGAGAGAGAGTAGGTAGAGAGAAAAAAGAGAGAAGGGAGAATTAGGTATTCAGAAGAGAGAAGCTTAAAAAGAAGCAAATTGATGGTAATTGTTATTCAATTAAATGCATATTTACAAAATAATTGAGTGAAGGTATTATTTATAAGTCTCAACCTAACCTTAGAAATAAATACAAAAATATTCTAAAAATCTTAAAATTAAATGAAAAGATAATATTAAATATTGAAAGATGATAATAATTCAAGTATTATGATAATTAAAATAAAATATTATTAATTAATAAAATATACTAATAAAATATCTTCAATCTTTTAATCTTCTTAAATCAATATCTTTGATTTTTTTTTCTTCCCATCTTTTCTCCACCGCTCGAACAACTCTCATTTGGAAAGTGAAATTGTAGGTATGCTTAGGAAATATGGTGGGATCAAAAGATTTCAAGTCATTACTTTATTTGGGAACCTCTTCCAGCAAATCAAATACCAAAAAATGGCATCAAATGAACAGCAAATAATTTGAGCATGTAGAGTCACAATAAACAAATATGAAAATCACTTCCAACAAACCAGAGAAATTAGAAGGGACCATGTGGTTCAAGAATAATGTGTGCTTCCATAATTGCAATAACAGCAGCACTAGAGGGCATGGTAGATGAATGAAGCAAAGTAGGAGTTGGATGAAATGGACACCATCATTAATTATCTTAAAATTCTTAGCTACCATGTGTAGAATTTGCTTTTACAATTGCTCTTCTTCTTGGTTAAGAGTTACCTCTTGAGTCTTAACAATGCTTATATCTAGGATAAGAGGAAAAGCTTTAATATGATTTTTCTGGACTTCTTTAATTTTTATATGGTCATATGCCTCAATTTCAAAATCAGTAATGATATTGCTCTCTAGCATCACTGATATATACATGGTCTTGGTTAGGCATCTTATTTCCTTTTGAAGTCAAAATATTAGGCTCTATATAAGGTTTCACAATACTGTAAAGAGGATTAGGAGTTATTTTCTTTCAATATGACTTCTCTTTCTCAACTTGATGGCAATTCCTTTCTTTTAATGTAGATCGAGAGGAGCTTTAGAGTTTATCAATTTTATTTCTCACAAGTTCAAGACGTAAACATATAAAATCTAAGTCAGATAGGTCAACAAAATCATACTTATTGTGACATTGATGGTGATTGACATAATTATGGTGGTGCACATTAACATAATCATATTGACAATAATGATTATACCAATAATAATCAATGTAAACATATTGACCATCGATATAATCATATCATGATTGAATGAGAACATAACATCACACTTGAAGGTGGTTTTTTTTTTGTATGATTATAAGCAATGGAAAGTGAGATGGAAAGGGAACATCTAATATACTATATATGAAAAAAGTTTCCAAGTTGCCTTTACTTATTAAGATGACGACTTGCTGTAACCCTCCTATAACTCAAAAGTTTCTCAAGGATCATACTTATTAAATAAATAATAACTTGAGTTAAGTTTTCACGGTGATCTCTGGGGGCTTAGAAACTCCTTAGAGAAATCAATAAAAACTTTGATTAGCCTAAGGTAAAAATGATATGTAAGAGTTGGGTATGACCTAAGATTATAAGTAAGAGGATTAAAAGATATCAATTTTTTTTGGATTAAATCAAAGGAAAAACTCAGATGATTGAAGGAATGTGAAGAAATATGGAAATAAAACAACAAAGGAAGAAAACAAAATATGGAGCAAAAGTGAAGGAGTTATAGTAGAATGGTTTAGAATGAAGGAAATATATAAACAAAACATGAACAATACAAAAAAGAAACTAGGAAAAGAAATAGGAAGAAAGGGATTTAAAATACCTCTGTAATATCGAAAAGACTTAAAGATTGAAATTTAGAATCAAAGTACCTTGTCGAGTAACATATAGAGCCTTAAGTTATAAAATTTTCCTCCAAAAGTATTTCGGTATGATGGTTCTTGGCATTGGGAGGGTATTTTATAGTGAGTTTGGCAATAGAAGTGGAATGACATCTTGGCTCTGATACTGAATGATGCAACATGGGGAAGAGGAAAGGGAGAAAAAAATTTAGAAAAGAGAGAAAGAGAGTAGAGAGAATATAGAGAGAAGAGAGAACTAGATAGAGAGAAGAGATAAACTCCAAGAAGAAGCAAACTGATAGCAATTCTTATGCAATTAACAGTATATCTACCAAGTAATTGAGTTAAGGTACTATTTATAGGTCTCGACCTAACTCTAAAAATAAAAATAAAAAAATTCTAGAAATCTTAAAATTAAATGAAAAGATAACAACAAATATTGAAATATGATAATAATTCAAGTATCACGATAATTAAAATAAAACATTCTTAATTAATAAAATATATTTGATTTTCTAATATTTTCAAATGTTTAATATCTTTAATTTTTTCTTCTTTTTTCTTCCCATCAACTACTTCCAATTGATCTAATGTCTCATCATAATTAATTGCTATTAAGTATCAAATAATAGTAGTCTTGACATACTGTTATTAACAACTTTCAAATATTCAATTGTAATATTATTGTCAGAAATGTCATTTCTAGTTTTTTTTCTCAATAGTAAATTCAATCATTGTCAAACAGATCAAGTTGGACTTATAAAAAATGATAGGCCTTGTCAAAAGTACTAGATTATAAAGAGAGATCCTAGTCTAGATTCACTCAAAGCCAAATAGCTCTCAAAATAATAAGGTACATACTTAGAGACTCTCACAAATGATCACAATGAGTCTCACAAAAAGCTTTAACAAAAATGGTTGCTCAAAAATAGAAATTAAAATCACAAAATAAAAAATAAAAAATAATAATTATACGTACATAACATAATTATAGTATAAAATTCCTAACATGTGAATTTTAGTTATACAACTAGTATCATACACCAAGAAGTCTTATAAATGGTCTTAACAAAAGATAGTTGCTCAAAAAATAGAAACTAAAATCACAAATAAAAAATAAAAAATAATAATTATGGTGCACAACATAATTATACAAAATTCCTAACAAGTGAATTTCAATTATGCAACTATTATCATGTATCAAGAAGGCTCTCATATCATATAGATTTGGCTCATATAAAAGTCTATACCAAAAATGCATTAAATATTTTCATGCTTATAGGGTACAACAAATATCAAATATATAATAAGTGTTGTATGTCTATCCTTGAAAATCTAAACTCCAAAATTAAATTAGCAATGTCACACCTATAACATATGTCCATTATCAATGCAAATCACATTCAAATCATGACAAATTATAAGACTTTTAAGAGGAACTAAAGTAATTTTGTGAATCCTTTGAGTTTCTTAAAAGTGTCTGGGGGTATAATTGTAATTTTGGAAGAGATTTGGGTTAAGAATATAATTCTGGAAGTTTAGGGATGACTTGTAATGTCAAAAACTTTCCTGGGGTAGCACGTAATTTCTTGAAATTTCAGGCATAAATAATGAATAAAAACTGGAGCGTTCACTATGGTTTTGTTTTTTAAATGTAATTGGGTCTCAATTTCAGCCCAATCCCTTTCTTTAAGTGAAACGAACAGTTTCACTGATCAAAAGCCCATAACCATTTTATTTTTAAGTCCTAACAAGTCCGAGCCCGAAAGGGCTGAGGCTCAAAACATGAGGCATCTTTGTCCTCACCTATCCGGATCCCTAACCTTCTATTTGGAAGATATTTTCAAGAGGGAATGGAATGGAGTTGTTTGAGAGTTTTTTCTCCCTGGCCCTATATTACAAGTTGTTTGTGACTTAGCTAAAAAATCTAAGTCATTATTTGTGAATTTTTTTAAAAAAGAAATGAAATGATAAAAAAGAGTTTCTAAAGTCCCCATTTTCATTCATAGTTCAATTTTTAAATCTTCCAAACTGAGGATTTAAAGATGCAGTAACATAATATAATTATTTCATTTATAAAATTATCCTCAACCTCTTAATCTAATAAAAAAATTTTATTTATTATTTTCATTCTTCAACTATCTCTTTAACCTTTCATTAGGGTTGTACATGAGCAAGGTTGGGTCAAGCATCACCCCTATTCAATGCTTAGCCTAATGTGCATTCGCATCAGGTTAGCTCAATTGATTCAAAAATATTTTTTTCATGCATATTTTGAAAAACATATAAAATTTTTTTCATAAAAATTATTATTATTATTATTATTATTATTATTATTATTTAAAAATGATAGAATTATCAAATTTACAATGTCTATCTCCATGTTTCCCGGCGTCCTCAATAGCATTTTCGGCTCAAAGGACAACAGTACGATGATTCAGGTGATGTGACGCCACGAGCCAAGAGATATTTCCGACAATGTTTCAGGTGATCTCGAAAAATGTTTTTTGAGTCCCCAGAACACAAATACCAACCAGAGACAAGTTCACTGCCTGATATATATTAAGAAATAGTTTATTATCTTTAAGTGGATAAAACCATGAATTAAGTGATCCACTAATGCCATCATACAATGCTTTTATCTTCAAAAAAAATCTCAATGCAAGATGAGAAATCAACATACAAATTGAACACATTTCCATACTTTCATAACATTTAAGCATAGAATATAATAGATATATATATTATCATGAGTGGAAAAAAATAGAATGATATAAATAATAAATTGAAATTCAAATAATTTAATTTCTCCATGACATTGAATATATATATATATCCATAAAATAATTGAGATACTACAAATTTAATATTCATAACTAATGTTCTGATACCATGTGTCATAATTAGTATCTTAATATAATTAGTATCTTAATATATATGATCTAAATAAGATAAGAAATTAATATGCATATCTAAAGAGTCCATGGCCTATAATTCTTCGACTACCTTAAGTGTAGGTAGACTCACAACTTACTTGATCCCTATAGTTTTTCAAAGAGTACAAAGATAGTAAAGAAATTATTATCAACTGCTCACATTATATGGATCATATCAATAACCATAATAATAATTAATTAATTAATTTTTATCATCTTTGACGTGATCAGTTAAAAGATAGGAAATAACATGCTATATGTTGGGTTTCTGTCTATTGAGTTTACTTGTGTGGTTCATTATTCATCTATTATGGTGCACATAAGATCATAAAAATTAGAATATTCTAAACTAATTAATTAATACAAATTTACAAATATTATACAGAGAACTTTGCGGGGGAAGGGCGTCTTGTTGCTGGAATAGTTGAGTGAAGGGTTAGGACTTACGAGCTGACTTAGCGGGGGGGGAGATAGAGGAGGTGGAGAGAGAAGTGGGTCTGGGAGTGTTTTTTATTATTGAGTGCGTTTTCTTCTTTCTGAATTAGGGATATTTTTGGTTAATTCACAGGAAATTTATTTACAACCAAGTCCGGAATCTCACAGTCATTTGTAGAGCTAGGGACATTTGTAGTGCGTCACCTGAAACGTCTGAATAGCCAAACCCAGACCAAATTTTTTCAAGCGGATTGAATATTTAAATTTTATTTTTAAAATTATTTTTAATTATTTTTTACATTAAAATTAATTATTTTATTTTACAAAAAATAATATATTTTAAAAATTAAATAATATATAGGATTCAATATATAATATTTTAATATAAAATAACTTAAAATTTAAAAAATTACTTAATATTTAATTATATTTTATATATTTTCAAAAATAATTTTTTTATTTTTGTATTTGGATCAAACTCGAACTCAATTAAAATTATTTCAAATTTTTTTTAATCAATTGAAAACTAGTCCGTTAAATTAACCTAAGTTGTTAACTTTAATTATTTGTGTACTTGATTTTGGTGAGATTTATGAGTATTTTGAATGCTTAGAGGGGATTCTATAGTGCTTTTCCATGTTTTTCCCCTAACAGTATCAAGCAGGCTATTTATGATTTCTTTGGGTCAACGAGATTTGATTTGAGTAGGTTATGTTGCGGTTTATGCTTATTTCGACATAATTTTTTTGGAACTCGAGCTATTTTAATTTTGAAATGTTTTGGCTCTTTCAGTAACGATACAATTGGGCAACTTGGGGGTGGCAGAAGCCACAAATATTTTTATTGGAGCTCGTGAACAGGAACCAACAATTAGATTATTACTACATTTAGCTATTAATAAAACCTTCTAATTTGGAGTATTGCTGGGTAAAAATTCCAAGGCAACGAATAATTAAATGTACTATCAAATATACTTTTTCTAGTTCAAAATACAAGTCACTTTTTTCATCTAATTTTAATTTAAAATATAAATAACTTAATATTTATAAAAATTATTTTTTATTTTATTTATTGTATTTATTAACCTGACTTTTTTTGTGGGTTTACTCACCATTCTCAAGCTTCTTTTAATTTAATTAATTCTTGGTAGGTAGGGCTAAGGTTAAAAAGTAACTATGATATATTATCATGAGAATGATGATATAATTGAATTTTATTGATATGCAAATTATAATTAAAAGTTACTTGTATTTTGAATAGAGGAATATTGCACAACTTTAAAGAGAAAGTATTTTTTTATTTTCATTTCAAAAATTAAACAATAGTTATTAGTTTTATTAAATCATGAACTATTGATTTTTTTTATAATTTTAAAGTTTAAAATAAAAGATCCTACAATTTCAAAGAAAATAAACTTAACGCTTTAGGATTTAAATCCCATAAAATTGAGATGTGTGAATTTATGTAAAAAAAATTAATACTACTTTCATTTTATTATTTTTGTAAAATATAAAATCTCCTATTTATTTATTAAAAAGAAAAAATTCACATAAATTCACATAATTTAAATTTAAAGAAAATTAATGTCTCAAGCATTAAAAAAATATCAATAAATTTATCAAGAGGCACTTATAATTCAAATAATTGAAAGAATTGAATCAGCTTCTTCTGAAATCTTAAGTTGAAGCCTATGACATGTGGAGTTTAAATTAGTTTGAGCATACAAAAAAAAAAAATTAGTCTGAGAGTAGAAGGTGGTAACACCCTTACATTTTTTAAGATAACAAATGATGAAATCAAAAGAAAATATGAATAAATTTCACAATAAAAAAGAATACCGATAAAATTCAACTAAAAAAGGAGCAGAGGTAGTACCCAAAAAAAAAAAAAAATTACAAATCAAGAAAGGAAGGAAGGATGGAAAAACAATAATAATATCTCATAAAGAGCTTCATGGGGTTAGGGAGAAAGTCAACGTATCTCTTTATACGAAGCAAAATATGCACCATTTTTATAAAAGCATAAACATTTTTTTTCCTATGCTTTACATTCACACATTTTATATTTAGAACAGCTTTACACTACTAAAACTATGAAAGTCACGAAAGTTTTCCCATTAACATATTAGTCATAGAAGAGCTTCATGGACTTAGGGATTACGGTTTTTTATAATATATGTTGGCTTTTATGGAAGGCTCGATGTAAAAGACTCTTTGAAGGAACCCAATTCAAGTCTAATGAGATTAGACATCAAGGTCTGTACTTGTTGATGTAGGATTCAAGTACCAACAAGTTTAAACATGCAATATTCCAAGGTTTTTTAGATGACGTAAATAGATGGACCTCTCCACCTAATGGCTATGTTCGTGTTGATGTGGATGCATCCATTAACCAACAAGGACATGCCACTTGCGGGGGAGTGTTCCGAAACGAATAGGGAGATTGGATTCTAGGCTTTAGACTTGAATTAGGAAGAGCAACCATCTCAGTTGCTGAACTTCTCACCATAAGAACAGGATTGGAGATTTGTTGCCAACAAAAATTTCAAAAAATAAGCTGTTCTCTAATTCTTGGGAAGCCATCAACATGTTTTTTAGGGATTGTCATTCTGATTCTTCATTTAATAAAATAATGACAATTCATGATCTTATTTATAGCAATTGGGACCTTGTCATAAAACAAATGTCCAGAGAGAATTTAAGTTATATTGATTATTTAGCCAAGACTGCTCACACTGTTGGAGCGAACACTGTTTTACTTTGAAATTGTCCCTTAGGTTGCTTAGACATTTTGTTGTTGGATAAGAGGAATGTTTAGTTTCTCTTTGCTTTTGTAATTCAAGCTTTGGCTTGCCTTTGTAACTCAAAAAAAAAACAATATTAGTTATCAATATTAAACACATTTTCCCTATAAATTTACATGTCATATAAAAATGAGTTAAAATGACTTATATTATTCATAATTTATAAATATAACCTATAAATAGTGTGACTCGTTATAAATTTTTTATTTATTATATTTTTTTGATAAAATTTGTATTTATTATATTAAATACAGGTCCTATGATATGAAATGTTTTAAAAATGAAACACTTGTGTTCATTAAGTATGAATAACAAAATTTAGTAAAAATTATTATCTTATACTCTCTCCATTTAAAAATATAAAATATTTTTAATCAAATCTCACCCCTAATAAAATAATTATTTATCTTGAAATTAACCTTATGTTTTCATATTTACTCTTATTTAATAGGATATTTTTTATAAAAATATAAAATGATTTATTGAATAGAGACACTTTAAAAAAATAATAATTATATTTTAAAAAATTTAAAAATAATTTTTAAATATTTAATTTTTTTAAAAAATATATTATAATTTTTTAATGAAGAGAGTAATTTATATTGGCATTAATAATTTGTCAATCTGTGTTGCATAAAGTCAATTTTATTATAGTCGAACAATGAGTTCACGTCAGCAAGCAGCTTCCTTATTATAACTTTCTTTTATGTTTCAGGCAGACGGAGTTACAGAGTAGTCAGAAGACAGAGAAGGAAGCAGACTTTTGACTTTGAGGTTTTACCTTTTGGCCTTTTATTTTTATGCCAACAACGATAAAAAAGTCTTAAATTTTTGAGTTTCCATTTCTGGTCTTGCCGTCATGCGAATCACTTTCTGCAACATCATCGTCTTCCTCCAACTGTAACTCCTCTGCAAGTTGAAGCAAAGACGACGCAGCCTCCATTTCTGTCTTGCGTAACTTCACGTTATCCCTGAGTTTCTCCAGCGTTTGCCTCAATCGCTCGAGCTTGCTCAGATCATCAGGACTGGTTTCAGGCCCGAGGCCACACTTGAACTTCTTCTCCTCGATCGCCTTGTCCAGCATCTCGCCTTTCTTCTTCTCCTCCTCCAGCTGCTTCGTCAGATTCATTAGCCTCTGGTTCAGTTTCTCCGCTTTTCGAGAAGCTTTCTTCGAGGAAGACATACCACCTGCCGGATATTTGGCCTCCTCCTCATCGTCGTCTTCCTCTTCGAGGTGCCGGAGAAACCTCTGAGTAACCACATCGACGGAAGGATGGCCGAAGGAGAAGGGTTTGCCACCAGGCGAGAACACCACAATGGCGAGTTCGGCGCCGCACAGGATCGCTAGCTCGTTCGCTTTCTTGAAGACCCCGTTCCGACGCTTTGAGAACGTCACCAACCTCGACCCTGCGTCCTTCACCATCTCCATCTTGATCTTCCGGCGACCCATGGTTACTGTTTCGTTGGTTACTTTCTTCTTCTAATTCTCTGAATGTGAATATGAAGGTTGAGAGATGTGTGGGGTGTGTATATATATATACACGCAGAGAAGAGATTGAAATTAATGTTTCTAATATTGGATTTTTATTACTATTTATGTTGGTTTTGGGCTGTAATGGAATGGATTTAATTAATTTTCCACTGTTATTTGCATAGGTTGAAGGATCAACACTAAATGGCTTGGCATTTTTCAATTCAATTGTCTTGGATTTTGGAAAAAATAATAAAGTTGGTATATGCCTCGTTTCTTTCTTTTTCCCTCGACAGCTTAAAGTAAATTACTGCAGGATTTTTTAAATTGTGGTTCAGTATATACAATATGTATTCCAAATTTGAAGTCTTCCTAAAATGGATATATTTGTGTGTGCGTGTAAAAGTATTCGTTTGGGTTGCCATTGTTGGTCATGACTCCATGACCAAGAGGACAGGTTGAGAGCATGCAAAAATAATACTCCCTTCATCTTAATTTATAAATTTTTTAATAAAATTATACCCCTTCCAATTCATGATATATAAAATTTTAAATTTCTTTAGTCTTGAACATAATACGAGATTAAAATAATTAATGCTTTTTTCTCAATTTTTATCCTTGCTTATTTATTGTCATTTAAATTCTTAAACAATAATTTTAATTTGAGGTTAATATATAATTTGAGCCCGAACTATTGATCCAATGGCTATTTGAATCATAAACTTTTAAAAAAATACATCCTAAACCTAAATCATTAAAGTTCAGGCAATTTCCTTCCCATCATTAAATTTTAGCAAATGTTTATTAAATTTTTTGAAAATTGGGGCCTATTGTGTGATTTTTATCAAATTTCACTCTCTCTCCTACCATCATTTGGTGAAAATTGCACATTAGGTCCTCAATTGACGAACGTTTGTTTCAACTTAATAGTGGGAGAGAATTGCTTTAACTTTAATTGTTAGGATTCAAAATATATATTTTAAAAGTTTAAAGTTTAAATCTCTTTTGAACCTATAGTTCAAAGGTTTACATTGCATATTAATCCTTTATTTATTGTGTCATTAGTTACAAAAAAAGGATAAAATTGAAAAGTTATAATTTTTTTTCACATTTTCAAAGTTATAACTAATATTTTTTTAATAAGTTAAAAATTTGTTAACTTTGTCTTATATTAAAGACCCAAGTAGTACATATAATTAAATATAGATTACAATCTTAATTTTTTTTTATAAATTTTTAAAATGCTGACTTGTGTCTT
>NW_026555334.1:31919714-32015160 GCF_029017545.1 Prosopis cineraria
AAAAATGCTTTATATTTTTTAACGGAGGGCATAATAGTTTCCTATAACATATTCAGGGTATAAAATGAAAATCTTTTGAAACTTTAAAAATTTACCTATTAGGTCTCAAATCAGGAAACTACCAATAAATCACTCAAATCAGGAAAAAGTAGCACTGATACATGATCGGAATCTTCAAAAGTAGAGAAAAGGAGATTTACTTTAAAGCAGACAATGGGAAGATTAAAAACAATTGGAAAGATATTAGAAAGCCCACTATAAAGTAAAATTTTCTTCAAGTCTCACAAATGAGAATGAGGTTTTCCACTTTTACCATCATGCTTACTAGCATAATTAGGAATGGAGGGAATGCTAAATTTAAAGTGATTTTTCTCTCTCTTGGATATGAATGAATTGTGTAGCTCAATAAGAAAAATAGACCTCAATGATATTGAAATGCTGTAGACTAAGTAAAATGAATTCTATAACCTCATGAGCAATACCTTCCACTTGGGTTTCCTTCTGTCTCTGAAGAAACATCTTCAATAAAAGATGCAAGTTCAGCAAACATGATTTCGCATGCTTCCAGGTGCAGTGGCCAAGAGCCATGGTGGCTACATGCTATATAAAACCCTCTTCAGCCAAAAATAGACACCAAAGTGGATAGAAAATGAAAGAAAAAATTAGATGCCCTTATAACATTAAAACTGTAGAACGCTAGTACCAAATAATCCTCCCAGTGCCCTTCCACTAAAAAGAAGCAAAACTCAAATTTTAAGGTAAAACCTCATTTTTAGTTCACTATCAGTTAACATCAAAGGGCAAATATAACCCCCTCCCCCTCCCCCAAAGAAAAAAGGTTACTAACATCATATCAACTGTTAAACATATCAGCTCTATTTAAGTAGGTAAATTGCTGGAATCTCAGGATTAGTACCAATTCCATCATCTTGGAGATTTCAATATGAATCCCTTGTCACGGGAGTAATTATTTTTCATCATATAAAATTAATAGTTTTTCCCACATAAACAGACATCGTGTACACAATCCTATAAGAATTTTCAAGAGTGACATCCTACTAATAACACAGAAACAACAGGGGAAAAAATCAGCGTAGCAAACTAATCATCTAGGAAAGAATAAAATTGAAATATCCATTTTTTGGATAGAAAATAAAGTTACAGGATGAGCTCTACCACACACACACACACAAATCATATTTGAGGTTAATTGTGAAGGAGAAAGGACGGGCAAGAAGACAAGGAATCACAAAAAAGAACTGAAGAGGGGGATTCGGCCATATAAAATGAACGTGTAGCAAATCACATATTAATGAGACTAATCTGTTTATGAATTCCAGCAATCATTGTATAAGTCAACAATTACAATAAAGTTGTCACATGAACATTTAAGACCAGCATACCATATCTCTGTTTCACTTCTGTACTCTTTTAACTTTTCAAATATTAAATGCCCCAATTTTACCATGAAAATGATCCCATAACACAATAACAACCATCACAATAAGTTGGAATTATTCTAGCAAAGTCATATACAACTCTATAATGAAATTTTATTAAAATAAACACAATTACGGCAACAAATAGAAACAAAACAGATCATCAATCAATAATCAATTCCATAAACATTATAACTTAACAGCATGGAAATAAATATTAAAAAATTGTCCTGAAGTATGCCTGCCGGTGTTCATGTAAACATAGGTTTTACAAAAGGGATCAAGTTCATTGAGGATACTCACAATATGTACATCGGATCCAGATTTCAATGAAGGGAAAATAGATGGCAAAGTTCTTTGGTTACTACAGTTCCACCAGATTCTCGAGCAGCTGGTGGACATGAACAGACAAACATAGCATACATGAGCCACTGCTCCAGTTTATTATCAGCATCCTGCGATGGATGAGCCTTTCCACCCAACTCAATTGGGGTAATATGAGCAAGACGCTGCATAACCTCTATCCTGCCAATGCCGAAGACATATTACACCAATCTTGCAATATTTATCTTGGAAGTGGATCAAGGTATAAAATTAGCTGAACGAAGCAGGATAACGTGTGTGTGTGTGTGAGCATCACAAGTATTTATTTATTTATTTATTTTTGAGAGGGGTATTTTTCACTTTCACTTTATATTAAAAACCAATAACTCAATTAAGGGTTTTCCCTGCAAAAAAAAAAAAATAGTTGGCATACGGGCAAAAAAATTTCTTCTTGCCAGGTTAGGAGAGCAAACCCAACATAACCATCCACTAATAGAGAGAAGAAAACATTTAGATATTATCCATAAAAAAATACGCATCTATCCCTTCATGTTTATTACAAGTCACTTTAATGAAAGCTGAATCATGGTGCAGGAGCATCTATGGAAACCAAAAGAGTGACTGGATTTCTGTCCACACTATGGTAGCGGACATGCTACTCTGACTGAAGTTGTGCGGGTGGGGTAGCACCATTGTTTTCAATTTCAATTTTGTCCTTGTGTCCTTTTTCAAGTTATTTCAGATGGCCTAGAATAGACTCTTCAGGTTTATTGAAAAAAAAAAAAAAGAATAGACTATTCAGCGGCTGGAGATTTGTTAATAATTAGGGATTCTATCAATATATAAAAGGATTTTTACCAATGTATTAGGACCATATAAAATCAATGTAATAAAATAACATTTCTTCTCTTTCCTAGGAAGTTTAAGCACAAGACCAACCCCCTTTGCTCTTTGCTCATTCCTTAAGTATCTCAAGTGCTGCAAAGCATGGATTGCAGGGAAGGAGGCAAAAAGTTAAGGAAAAGAAGCATGTTACATACTTTGCTTCCAGGACAGAGCTTGGACAAAGCTCAGCAGCATATTTGACAAGCTCACTAAGACATCGAGCCCACCTGTTCTTATCAGGGCTCTCAAATATTATAGATTGAAGCGTCACTTCAGGGGGAATGGCATCAGATTCTCTTCTCAAATCAAAAGGTCGCCCTGAATCCCAGTAGCAGTTCTGGACAATCTCATCCTGTAGCACCAAGATATTTAAAATTTAACAAAATAATAATAATAATTCCATTTTTTATAACAAATAATAAATTCTGCCATAAGTAAATTTCAAATAAAATAAAATAATGAACAGTTATTAATACCCCATGTTCTTCTAGAACATCAATAATAAATATTGGCTCAGCTTCATATTTCAGAAGATGATTTGGCAGCTCAATCCTCAGGTCCCTGATATCATTTCTCAAGGCCCGGACACACCGCATAATTCTAATGCTGTATGCCTAATTTGACTATCAACAGATGCAAGGAAAATTACACCAACTGCATCAATTTCTGATGCACGAAATTCAATTGCTTCTCCCATGTGTTGGAAGGAAGACTTTCTAAATCTCTCAGCTTCATGCCCCAGAGGCCTGGCATCTTGAGCATCATTTTGCATTCTGTCATCTATTAGACAAGATCTCCAAAAACGCATTAGTTCCAGCAGGCGTCCTAATGACGTTTGAATGAGAAGAGGGAATTCATCTGGAAGTCGTAATATGAAGTTGGCCATCCCCTTCATTACGGCAAAACGACGATGGGGTAGGTATTTCACAATGCGGTTTAGTACTTGTACTGCTTCCTCGCGAACACCAGGGTCAATACTTATGCCATGTTGGGGAATTATTTCAGTGATTTTATCACTTCGTCCAACTTCTTCTATTAGATATGGGATGCACTTTAACACAGAGCGGAATAGATACCCTGAGACCTTTCCTTGGTTACAGCATCTACAAAATATAGAGAACAAAAGGGTATCAATGCAGTCGGAATTTCGATAGAAATGTGAAAATTTGAAAATTCTGGGAAGGATTGTCACTTTGGCTAGTTTAAAAATAAGAAATTGGATCGTTATACAATGAAGACAATTGATATAAATGAGATACTAATTTCAGAAAATTTGAATAATAAAAATCACATATATCAATGTGATATTTAGATGGTTTAAAGAACAAGTTAAAAATAAAATACCATGAAAATAGGAAAGGCATGCAATCCCCTTTTGTAACCTTTAAAGGGCTGCTCCAAGAAAGTCATGATTTTAACAACAAAACTGAAAAGAAAAATATCATGTGCATTTGGACCATTACTCTTACTACCATCTTTCCCAAACTTCTCATTTCTCACATTCCTAATCTAAATCTTCTATTTATTATCCGTTTATCTATGCTATTTAGGACAGTAGAGAGAATGCTTCGGAAAGCCTCGATAAAAGAAGGCTTGTATTTCATATATTTATCTGTAGGTTGTTTAATTTGAGATACATAATCAACGGGGGGGCTTCTATGGCATAGCTATATAGAGAATATAGAATAACCAATAATATTCTAATGCCCCTTCAAGATGGAGCATATAAAATATGTGCACCAAGTGTGTTACAGAAGTAAGTTATATGACCCTTGATTCAACAGCACTGCCAAGAGTAGGAAAAGTGCTTGTGATTCACAACACTAATATAAGAGTAGCTGGAGAAGAGCATTGCTGATGCAATGCAGAGAATAGAGAATGGCCTGAGAACTGCAAGAAAAGTTGTCAGAATTCTGCCAGAAAAGACACCAGATGATTGTTGGAAAAGTTGACCAAATAGGCCAAATGCCATGTTCTCCTGGAAAAGTGGCCGGAGCACTTCCAGAAAAGTTGTCAGAAGAGGACTGATAACCGAAGAAAGTGGTTGGACATATGTGGACGAAAGGAACAGAGCTCCCCAAAGTGAGGAAAGCTATATCCCTGGAACCACACTACTACAAAAAGCCAACTCTTCTTTTCCTGTGTGCTTCAATACCATGTCAAGGGAAGCTTGCATTACAAGTATTTATAAAGAGTGAAAGTCGTTTAGCTCAAGATACAGCTGATATGGGACTTGGACAGTGTTACAAAATAACAAAAGAGGTAAAGTGATACCATTCTAACATTTAGAAATTAATTTTTCCGTTCACATGGATAGGTATATTGGAAGTGGTTAGGAAGTCAGTTCAAGCAGGTCGAGCCATTAGCACCTAAGGCAAGTTAGTTAGGAATCTAACAAACGACTCCTTAAATAACTGTCGTACAATGAAATGGAGCAGCTGATTCAGTTTGTGAATGAAATTCTCAGTCTTTCAATCTCTTCTCTCTCTTCTACTCTTCTTTCCCTTGCCACATAAATTTATTTAATATATAATAAAACAAATAGAAAATATAGCAGTACACCATACGAAAGTGTGACTAAAAGAAATTATTTACTCAATAAATTCATTAACAAAGAATAGACTCTCCCTATTTAGCTTTAAGTTTTTGCAGCCCATCAACTATAATATGCTTATTACACTATAATGGTTTTCTGGCTGCCATATATTTCAAGAAATTACCTATTGTGGTCTTTGAAGATGTCAACAGTGCTTGACTGTATGTTCTATGACATGACCTTAGTATAGACTCAATGGCAGCTTTCACTTTGGGAATGTAGTGGCCAATATCATGACCTGCTGGCTCAAAAAAGCAGAGTTTTAGGATTTAGACATCTATAAATAACCATTTTCATCCATTTATTATATGCTAATGGCTAGTTTTACCTTTAAAAATATCCAAACCCACATACTGACCAGAAGGCAGCATGACAATAGCAAGCAAAGCACGAAGGCCAATAACCTTTGCTTCACTAAGGCTGTCTTGTTTGAGCAATTCTAGTAACATGTGATTCATAGCAAAATCAAGATTATGTTCAGCTATCGTTACACAAAACTCAACAAGTTTATCATGTTGGACATCCTGAGTAAGCATTCCTTTCCTTAGAACTGTTAAGAGTTGTGAGGTTACACTGTCGAGGTAGTCCCATATACGATTTGGGGCCTGGTTAGCCGCATGGACACTCAAGTAAAATTTTAAAACTCGATGAAGACAATCCAAAGCCATGAAGCGGTGATTCTTATCCTGCAAGATCAAAACCAGAGTAATGAAAAATTATTGAAATATGTTAATTGAAAGGAGAAAAGAAATTAAAAACTTGATTAACAAGGAAAAAGCATTTCTTTTTTCTTAACAGAGAACGTGAAATAAATATAGCACACTCAGTGGCTGGATTTTCTGGAAATCATGCAAACAAAATTTTGAAAAGGAAGTCATTCATGTCACCCATCCTTATATTAAAGTAAATGAAACATTAATCAAAACCAATTTCAAGGATGAAAGAAAATAACTAATCCCAGAAAGGGGGAAAGGCAGGGAGAGAAAAAATAAGAAAAAGAAACAAAGCTCAAATAAAAACCATAATTTGCAAAAATCAGTCTGTTTTCTTTTCCCAGAATATTCATGCAAGTAACAAGCAACAATTAACAATATCAGCATGGTATTATAAAAGCCATGAGAGATGACAGTCTAACTAATTCAAGCTCGAATTATATTCAACCTCCAAAACAAAATGCCAGACTGAATAGACTCAATTTATTGTATGCCATAGTCAATCCAAACAAAACATATATGCTTTGAACTTACTTTAAGAAGCTTGTAGAGTTGCTCCATGTGAGGACTTAAGTTAGTGTAGAATATTTGAGGATCACCAAGGCAAAGAAGGAGAATCACCAACGGGTAACCAACCTGGATGGTGAAACAGGATTTGTATATAAATAAATAAAACATCAGTAGTCTTAGGATTTTAAGGCAAGGAAAGATAGCAGAACAGAAAAGAGAGTTACAGCAATGTGTTTGCTCTGTTTATCCATCCAATGCACAAGCTGACTTCTTATACGTCCAACAGCTTCGTACCAGAATGTAAGTGCCGGCTCTACACCAGAAGGTGGCCACTGGCTTTTCCCGCCATCTGCAAGGGGTGCTAGGATATTTGACAGCATATTGCATAAAGCATGGTGAAGTTCACTTTTGCGTTTATGTGGGGCACGGTTTAAAGGGTTTGCTTTGGCCACAAAAGATGCAGATGCATTCAATCCACCCTCCGTTTTAACCTGAGAAGGAGCATATACTCACACCAATTTTTATAAAAATCTTCCGGCAAGTACTTATATTTTACACATACCCCCAGTTTCAGGTAACGCATTCCATTAATGATGCTAAGTGTTTCACTTCTGGCAACATTAGTGTCAATTCGACGTGTATTAAGTTCCATGAAAAACCGCTCAGTCACAGAACTAAACCTGCATAAACAGCGTCAAAATGGATTAAATAACCAAAAAATATTTTGTTCTTGGGATAAAGACATCATGAACTTCATGTATTTAGCCATGACTCAACTGTACCATATATCAAATGTATGGATCCAGAAGCACCCCTATAATTCAAACACTAATACACATGCACGCATGCACAAAGGCGCCTCTTGCTTAATTATGCAAAAATTACAGAGTTTTAACAGTTATTGAGCAAGCCAAGCTCGAATCTGATGTAACACACTCACGCACACTTGCTCTAACCTGAACAGAGGAAGAGAATAGAGAAGTATAGAAACAGAGAGGGACAAATGGGAGTGCGAGAAAGCGAGGGAGAAGGGGAGGGAGGGAGAGACAGAACTGAAGGGAGAGGGAGAGAGCTTCAAATAACTCAAACTAATTCATTCATTCATCTAGTCTACCCATTACAAGTACAACTTAGTCTATTTAAACAAAGCCATAACGCCTAATAAGGAAACCTTAATAACATCTCCATGTAAAGTCAATGCTAAGATTTCCCCTTACAAAATATTAAAATAACACAAAAGAAACAACTTATTAAAATAATACAAGAAAACCTATTTCTTCCTAGAATAATAACAATCTACTGGCCTAGCTTTCTTCAAAATATATTATTCTTGTATTTCATCAGAATCACTCCAACTCTAATATGAAGAGCTATAGTATAAACTTTATTTCTTCTCAATTAATCCATAACTAAATTAGAAGCTCTGGAAATTCAGAAACCAATTTGGTTGCTTTGCAACTTTATTACCAAGTTACCGAACCATCAGCAGAAATTTAAGTATCTAAAGAGAGAGAACAGGAACAACCCAATTAGCAGCATAACCTTCAAAAAAGTGAATCCTGTAGAAATCCCATTAATTGAAGATTTTATATGCTTGCGTTTATTTGCTTTAGTAGGAGATTATTTTCATTCATTATGGAGATTGTTTAGGAATGTATTTTGCTGACTTGCTGCCCTATGATTACTCTAGTGAGTATATATGCTCTGTCATCTACAGTATGGACATAAACTAAGAAATCAACTAAAGCTAATAAAGAAGCTTGAAGTGGTGGAGGGTAGAAGTTCAGAAAATTCCAACTTTATAATGTATTCATTGTAACATCAAATTTCTTCTTTGATTACAGTAGATTTAAGCAATGAATAGAACACCTACCCTCAAAAAAGTAAGCATAGACCACCAATGCCTAAGGTCCTAAAGAAGAAAACTACAAATTCAGAAATTGCAAAATTAGTCAATTCTTAAATCAATTTAAAACAGCTTTAATTCACCAAACTGAGCACACCTTGTGTAACTACACTGACCAACAAATGAATCTGACACGATAATTCCATCACTAAATATTTCTTAAATCTGCCCAAATAATGTTAAACTATTTTTATGCCATAAATAACTGATTTCAAGTGCAAATCAACAATGAAATACCTGATACGTGATAAAGCACCCAAGAGTTGAGCAACTAGGTCCAAAAGAAGCCCCCTCAGATCAACCAATGAGGGATATTCAACCTGGCTAACAACCCTGCAATAAGATTTCATTGAATTTACATGATAAGGCCAGATGAGCAGATAAAGAAAATGTTGCAAAGTTTCAATTAAGATTTGTATAGCCTTTCTGAAGCAAAAGCAAAATATAGTGTGCTGTTGTACTGGCTTTAGTTAAAGTTTTAAATTGCGTACAATGATAAGTTTCAAACCAATTAAAATCAAGGAGACAAGCTGCATGCAGACACACAAATGATATGTTCCAGACTTGTATACACAGGGAGCACTTATGAGCAAATTTCATACTCTATTCTTGGTTTTTGGTTGTGCTTGGTGGAATCAATATCCTGCTTCTTTCATTATGCTACTAAATTCTTCACCAAGTGAAACACACACACCCCCCCCAAGGTCAGAAGCATAGATTGGCCACGAACAGATCCATAATCACTTTAAGGCTACAAATTGTTTTGGAGATGCTTGAGTGACTCTATAAACCAATAATAACTACAATGATTGGCAAAATTTTCAGATGTAATCATTAATGTTTAAGAGAGTGAACATTAGTTTGAATCTGATGACACGCTCACTAATCACTGGAAAACAGGAAGGGGGTTGGTGAATGACATCAAATTTGAAATTTCAATCAACCATATCATTCTGCACAAGACATGAGGGGGAAAAAAACTTGATCTCCAAAATCTGAATTGAACAAATATACGAGTGTGTGACAGTAGATGAAACCCATATTCTACAAAATCCAAAAATTTTCACCAATGGGAACGACTCAATTGCTCTAGAGTAACAACAGTTTTTATCAGAAACTAAAGTTGTCACCAGCAACCATAAAGTTACCAGCATGAGGTAATGTTGGAAGTAGGCTGATTGGTCCATAGGCTTTGGGCTCAGTAGTTTGCTAAACCTAACCCTAGATTTATTTACTATTAGTTAGCAGATTATTAGGGATTAGAATAAATCAGTTTATCATCAGATTTTATTCCTTGTATTATTGAGGAGATACGATACAATTTTGATCATATCTCTTCTCTCCTATATGCATCATTGCCTATGATGAATAATACACAGAATTTCAATCACAAAATCACATGGTATCAGGGCTGCAGCACTTAAGTTGTACAAAGCACTGCTGAGTGGCAGCCCTAGGGTACTCGCTGCTGATGGGGAGTCCACCAGAACCCCCGCAAGTCGGAGATCACAGCGTGCCTTCTCCAGGCATAGGCAGCAGCGATGCAATCTTTCAACTCTCTTCTCTCATTGTTACCCATCGATTGAATGGGAACAATTATTTACAATGGTCCAGGAGTATTCTTATGATCGTGCATGGGCAAAATAAGGAACACTATCTCACTGGTAACCCAAAAGTGCCTGCCGTAAGTGATCCCAAGTATGAAACTTGGTGTGCAGAAAATAATATGATGATGGCATGGCTGGTTCATTCTGAATCCAAAAATTAGTGAAGACTACTCACTTGCTAATTCCGCACAAGAAATTTAGGAGTCAGCCAGGGAAACATACTGTATCAAGGAGAATATAGCAGCCATTTATCAAGCAAAGCGCATGCTTCGAACCTCACACAAGTTGAGAAGTCCATTACCCTGTACTGCACTACTCTTCTGCAGCTTTGGCAATATATAGTCCTCTATGAGGTGCATCAATGGTCTTGTCACACTAATGAACTCCATTATAAAAAGGTTGTTGAACATGAGAGGTGCTATGAATTTCTACTAGGCCTCAATGACTCCTTTGAGGATCTCCGCAGGCAAATTATGGGTATGAAACCTCTCCCTTCCCTAGAAGAACATTCAATACAATCAAATATAAAGAAAGCCATAAGGCCCTGGTACAACTTTATCAATTTCTTCCTTATCTAATGCCGAAACTTCTGTTTTGGTGGCCCATGGCCATCAAGGTGGAGACTACAAAGGGAAGAGTTTTCTCAAATATGATCATTGTAATAAAAATGGTCATACACGAGAGACTTGCTAATAAATTCATGGCAAGCCATCACATCTGAAACAAAAAACCAAACGTGATAGCAAGGGGTTCATGGCAAGCCAAACCAATGTTGACAATAATTCACTGAATAATGAAGAACTCGCTATGATGAGATGAATCCTAGAGAAGTATTCTCAAGACAAATCAAGTGAGAAACCTACCCTCTTGGTTACTTTGGCCCATGCTAGTAAGACTTTACTGACTGCACTTATTACTCTTACTAAAAGCAACCATATATAGGTTGTTGATTCAGGAGCAACAGATCACATTATTGGATTTAGAGAACTATTTTCTGAGTTTAGTTCCTATTCTGAGCATACCCTTGTGCAAGCAAGTAGCCAATACTACATATGCCAGAGTTATAGGAATGGGTACAGTGGTGATTTCAGAATTTCTTGTTTTGAAAAATGTTTTATATGTCCCCGATATTCAACGCAACTTGTTGTCAATCAAGTGTATTACCTCTCACTTAAATTGCCTTGCCATCTTTGATAAATTCCACTGTTTTTTTTTTTCAGTACATAACCTTGGGGAAGATAATTGGCAATGCTACGGAATGAAATGGGCTCTACTATCTTGAAGGCGACTTCACCAATAAAAGCTATTTGGCTTATTCTACTTCCAATTTTGTTTCCAGTTTCTGTTATGTCTCAAGATGACATTATGTTATAGCATTCTAGACTAGTCATCCAAGTTTTGATTACATGATAATCTTGTTTCCCAATTCCATGAATAAAATTAGATTTCATTGCGACACTTGCCAATTTGCAATGCAAACTTGTAATTCTTTCCCTGCTACTACTTATACTCCCACCAAACCTTTTTCTTTAATCCATAATGTTGTTTAGGGTCCTTCCAAGATTGAAACTAATTCTAAGGCCAAGTAGTTTGTTACTTTTATTGATGATCATGCTCACTTAACGTGGTTTTTTTTTTAATGGAAGATAAATATGAAGTTTGCGCTATTTTCAAGAACTTCTATATCTTTGCTCAAAATCAATTTCAAACTTCTATAAAAGTCCTTCATAGTGACAATGGAACTAAATATATCAATTCAAATTTCAGGAGCTTTGTTGTTGAAAAAGGAATACACAACCAAACATCATGTGTTCACTCTCCTCAACAAAATGGGGGTAGTCGAGAGAAAAGATAGACACCTTTTTGGAAAAAAGAATACACCACCAAACATCCTGTATTCACTCTCCTCAACAAACTGGGGTAGCCAAGAGAAAAAATAGACACCTACTAGGAGTTGCTAGGGCATTCTTGCTAGGAAAAAATGTTCCACACAAATTTTGGGGAGATGCAGTCCTTACAGCTGCATATCTCATCAACCATATGCCATCCAAGGTTTTAAATTTTCAGACTCCCATTAATGTGTTTTTGGCTTCTTATCCTGACTCTCATTTGGTTAACTCCCTTCCTGCAAGTGTTTTTGGGTGCATTGTCTTTGTGTTTAATGATGAAGGTGGCAAGTTCCAATCCTGGTCCCTCAAGTGCATTTTCTTGGGATATTCCTCTACTAAAAAGGGATATAAGTGCTATTCCCCTAAAGCCCGTAAGTTCTATGTCACTATGAATGTCAAGTTTGTTGAATTACTACCATTCTATCCCAAATTACCATTCAGGGGGAGAATGATAATGAATGGTTAATTTTTGCCACAGATAAGGGTAATGGTCATTTAAATAATAACATACAAACTGGAAGCTTTAGTATTAGTCCTCATATTGGTCCTCAAACATCACTAGACCCTTTCTCTCTCGGTTATTGTCAACTTTCCAATGATCCAAATCCTGTTCCCACAGTTTCAGGACCTGGAATGGCTTTATACAACCCTGACTCATCTATTTCTGGATCTGAAACACAGCCTACTCAACCTGAACCTTGTATAATCATCCTACTAGTGTTGAAAAGCTATCCATCACCTCCCAAGAACCCACTTTTGAGCCACACTTGGATGAAACAGGGGCGAATCAAGCTGAACAGCACACAAACAGTGAAGATCCCATTGTTATTCCATGACAAAATCATGATTCTCAACCTTAGGTTAATCCTGAAGATCTCAAGTGGCCTATTGCTCTTAGAAAAGGCAAGAGTTGTACTCAACATCCCATTGGTAGGTATGTCTGTTATGACAAGCTTAATTCTCAATTTAAGAACTTTATTGCTGTTGTTGATAGTGAGAATATACCCAAGACCTTTGAGGAAGCCTAATGTGATCCTAAGTGGAAATTAGCAATTGATGAAGAGTTGATAGCTCTAGATAAAAATCAAACTAGGGAGATTGTGGATTTACCTCATGGGAAGTCAGTTGTAAGAAGGAAATGGGTTTTCACTAAGAAAAAAAATCCTGATGGCAGCCTCAATAAATATAAAACCCAATTAGTTGCCAAAGGTTTAAGTCAAACCTATGGTATTTATTACGAAGAAACATTTGCACTAGTGGCAAAATTCAATACTATAAATGTCTTACTTTCTCTTACTGCTAACTTGGACTGCCCATTATATCAACTAGATATTAAGAATGCTCTCTTAAATAGGGACTTGGAGGAGGAAGTATGCATGGAGATTTCCTTGGGATTGCGAAGTCTAAAAAATGAAAATAAAGTATGTAAACAGCACAAGTCATTATATGGATTAAAACAATCTTCTAGAGCTTGGTTTGAGAGATTTACTCAAGCTATAAAAGGGTTTGGTTATACTCAATGTCAAACCGATCATACATTATTTGTAAGATAATCTGATCAGAAAATAACTGTATTAATTGTGTAAGTAGATGATATAGTGCTAACAAGAAATGATGCTGAAGAAATCATGAAGTTGAAAGAAAGGCTAGCTGAAGAATTTGAAGCTAAAGACCTTGGAAATTTGAGATATTTTCTAGGTTTGGACGTAGCTTGCTCATCAAAAGGCATTAATGTGTCTCAAAGGAAATATACTCTGGATTTACTCAAAGAGACTGAAGTGTTGGGGGCTAGACCTGCAGAAACCCCAATGGAACTCAATTGCAATTTGGAAGTGAAACCTGATGGGAAAGTTGTGAATAAAGAGAGGTACCAGAAACTGGTGGGAAAACTTATTTATCTATCCCACACAAGACCGGATATATCTTTTGTAGTAGGAACCGTGAGCTAGTTTGCAAGTAATCCTCAGAAAGAACATATAGAAGCTGCATACAGGATTATATTTGAAAACCACTCCAGGCAAAGGATTACTCTTCTCAAAAGGGGATATGAAGGGTGTAGAGATCTATAGAAATAGAAATAAGAGAACTGTGGGCTCACAAAATACAACAGATGTAAAGATTTTCACTAATGCAGATTGGGCAGGATCTATTCATGATAAGCACTCTACAATAGGCTATTGCACCTTCATAGAGGGTAATCTGGTAACTTGGAGAAGCAAAAAGCAAGTAGTAGTTTCAAGAAGCTCAACAAAATCTGAATATAGAGCATTAGCTTCGGGGATTTGTGAAGGTACATGGGTTGTATGACTGCTTAAGGAACTTGGTATGGAAATGAAAGTCCATATCAAAAAGTGGTGTGACAGCATAGCTGCCCTCAAAATTGCAAACAATCTTGTTCAACATGATTACACTAAGCATGCTAAGATTGATAGGCACTTTCTTAAAGAAAAGATTGAAGCCAAAGTCATAGATCTGGCTTATGTTCCCCCAGGAAAACAAGTTACAAATGTGATGACCAAGTCTCTTGTTAGAACCAAGTTTGATGAGATGATAAGCAAGCTAGGAATGATCAATATCTATTCACCAGCTTGAGAGGGAGTGTTGTAAGTAGGCCGATTAGGCCATAGGCTTTGGATGCATTAGCGTACTAAACCTAACCCTAGATTTATTTACTATTAGTTAGCAGATTATTAGAGATTAGAATAAATCAATTTATTATCAGATTTTATTCCTTGTATTATTGAGGAGATACAATACAATTTCGATCATATCTCTTCTCTCCTACATGTATCGCCGCCTATGATGAATAATACGCAGAATTTCAATCAAAAAATCACAGGTAATAACATAACCATAGCTGTTCCTATCCTTGTCTACTGATGCATTACCTGTCAGCATTTATTAGCCAGTCGAAAACAAAATTTTCAAGCCCAGACCACAGCTTCTCTGAAATGAAGGTAATATTCGATGGTTACAAAAAAAGGGGGAACACAGATTTGACCACAAATTTTCAGAAATTAATGCACAAAAAGAATACTATTAAAAAAAATGGTATAGTTACAGACCAGTAAGCCCCTCCTGCGGACAGCACTCCACAAAGCGGATACATGCTGAGCAGAAAATGCACTCTACTGCAAGCTGAATTCCACAGAAATATATATTATAAATTTCAAAATAGGTTACACTTTAAAATTCAGGCTCAGAGATGAGGAACAAAGGATCAAAATCTTCTCATGTGAGGGTTCACGGACCATGTCAAAGCTGCAAATCATAACCCTTCATTTTCATGAAAGCACATCATCATGCCACAAGAACAAACCCATCGCTCACTGTCTTGTTTTGTTTTCTCTCTTTCTTTTTCCTTCTTTCATATTTCTTGCTAACCAACAGGACAGAAAAATATGACATGAATTTCTTAATAAGACTAATCCCACGAGTCACAAAAGCCATTCACTGTCCCCAGGTAAGACCATCGATTATTTCTTAATTTGGCACTTTCTTTTTTTATACAAGAGAAAACTGTACAGACAACAAGGTCCACTTTCCCTCAGCAATTGAGCATAAAAGAATTTACACTTTACCCAATAAATCAAGAGAATCATAAATGATTTATGGATCTATCATCACGAGGAATTTTGACTAAGTATTATGAGGCCTGGCTAAAAGAGGAAAAGCTGATTTGGGGAACAACAAAAATCAAAGTGTATAACACCATAGTCACCAGGCCTTCTTCTAATGGTGAGGGTGGGCACAGACTTGGGTGGAAATTATAAGGGCTTGAGATTATTTCACTTGAAATGGCCACGTTAGCTCCTCTTATGAGAGGATTTGCATCCAGAATACGTCACAACAAGTTACAAGCATCATGTGAAAAAAGAAAACATGTGACCACTCCCTTTTTCGTTTGAGCGAGGGGCACCAATTAGACATTAAGCAAAGAAAAGGAAGATCAATGTTTTTTAGCATGTGGAATTTTGACTGGGTATCATGAGGTGTAGCTAAAAGAGGAAAAACAGAAATGGGGAACAATAAAAAATTAATGTGTGCAACACCAGAGTCACCCAGGCCTTCTTGAAGAAGTTAGGGTAGGAAGGGACTTGGGTGGAAATCATGTTCATGTTCTGATAATGACTTCCAGACAAAACAAAAATAGCTCTTAAGATATAACCATGCCCATTTGAAGGCCCGTTGCAGAAAGTTAAAAGATGGACAAACAAAACACTTACAATTACTTTTGTTAAAGCTTGAGACTACTCTTAGTCTCGTACAGAAATATTTAATTACACTAAGGGCAGCAAGGATCAAACTCTAGACTTATTATGGGCCACTTGACTAATTTAAGTTACAAATCATGGGCCCGAAATCATTTATAATTCAAACATTTAAGATGAATAAAAATATTCTATTTATCCTAGGAAAAATGTGGAATGCCAAAAAAAAAAAATTAAGATGTCAGGGACTTCTCACCTTTTTTTTTCTTTTTTATATTAAAAGGATTTAAACTCTGAACCACCCCACCATAACCTGTTGAGCTAGCCTCAAGTGGTTTACTTTTATCCTCATTTTGAAGGCTATGTTGTAAGGATTGTCACTCAATTATAACATGGAAAAGAATATAACCGTGTTTTCTTTCCTATCTTTTTTTTTTTTTTCTTTGGAGGTTAGGGTAAGATCTCAAAAATGGGTGTAGATGTGACCATTTAAATCAAGGTATGCAGAAAGAAAGTAGATGTGACCATTTAAATTTCAGAAAGTAATACAGCACCATTACCCTCTACAGTTCAGTAAATATAAACTCTAAAAAGAGACAAGCTATTGGAAATAATCAGATGGCATGAACCCATTGTCCAAATAATGCGGATTATACCAAATTCAAAGGTTAGGAGCCAAAAAATCCTACCAAAATAGTACCAAAGCTGAGATTTAAGGTTAATACATGGGACTTGAAAAAGTAGTGTCTTCTAATTACTGCAGGACAGATAACTGCCCCTGTTTTATGACTCAGATTTCTGGAAATTCACCATATATATGAATGATTTGTATCATACAAACTGCTTAAGAGTAGTACGAACCCTTTGTAATCTATGTAATATATGAAAAATTGTAGGAATTTAAGAGAAGAGATAAGGGAAAATGTATGAAGATGAAAGAAAGCAAAAGTTAAAAGCTTGTACCTTTCTTTGGAATGTAGACGCATCATTTGCACCCTTTGGGGATTCGCTACAGCAGATAAGAGAGCGAAAAAAGTAAATATATGGGAGGAAAAATATAAAGGAAACGCAATGAAAAGATCTGTGAAGTAGAAAGCGGATTGTAGTTGGCGAACAAGTGTGAAGCATTTTTTTTTTTTTGTAAATAATCAGAATGGCAAGTTAAAATAACTAGAATATAAAGACAAAAACACCCTACGATGAGGATCAAGTGTGCAGCATGAACAGGCAGTGGATACAGCATCTTAAATGAAATAAAGGGGTGAACTAGCTCAGAAAGCTCAGTACGGTAGGAAACCACTAATGTAAGAATTGCATTTCAAAGTGAACAAGGTTGAGTAATAAAGCTGAAATCTCCCAACAGTTGGGAGATAGAAGTAAATCTAGCTTAATCTCACTAAGTCAGATTATATCAGCATGAACCAGACCAACAAGCCGAACAAACGAAGATAGCAAAACAAGGTCTCTATCATTTGCTTATGAAGGATTCTATTGGCAGCAGTGGAGAAAGAAAATATTGGGAAAGAAGAAATAGAATAGGGAGGAAAGGTAATGAATTACCTGTCTCTCCATCTCAGTAATGCTTCCAGTAATGGTACAGGTGTATGTCGAGCAACCATAGCCAAGGAATCCAGTACTTGCTCGTAAGCCGGGTCAGATGGCCGTAGGTATTGTCCATCCTGAAATCAACCCAGAGAAAAAAAACAACGAGGGACGATGAAATGCATGAGAGAATATCAATTTGAAAAGCAGATTTGCCTGGCGAACAGTAGTAGACAATTCACCCGTTAAAGGAGAAAAATAAACGAAGATTGATTTGAGCTAAAAAAAAAAGGTCAAATTTTGGAAACTGCAATGAAGAGCACCTGAGCTTGAGCGGTTTCAATACGACGCCGGGCAAGTGGAAGGAACCGCTGGAGTAGGGCATCCACTATCAACTTCGCAGCACTCCCTGCCTTCATTGAATTTTCGGAAGATTTCCTACCAATCCCACTTTAGAGCATCCGCCTTGCATTCACTTCTAGAATTAAAAAGAGAAATAACAACAAACTCAAGTTCCGAGTCGTAAAACGAGAAGAGTGAATTGCAGGGTAAATGAGAAACCAGGTACCTGGGACTCTACAACGGCATTGCCCTTGCAGACAGAACTGAGGTGGAAACCGCAAAAGTACAAGCTTTTTTTTTTTTTTTTGTTTGACTGGTCTCCAGAGCTGAGAGACTTCACATGGATCTGACCTCAAGACAGAGACCACCTTCAATTCTCCGGTGATGATCGCGGGATGAGTACGCTGGCATTAAATTAATAGTAGAACATCGATTTCCCTTGTGGAAGTGTGTTCTCTTCGTTCTAATTAATTGTTCTCCTGATATGGTCGCGTAGGCCTGGCATTAGCTGGAACCCAATTAATCAACCCCCTATTAGAAGAAAAGAAATGATCGAGATGATCCTTGCTCTTGCCAATGGCTAGTGAAGTCTTTACCGGGGAATAACGTGCACTAGCAATTTCCCCTGTGCTAAACTGCTAATGCACGGAGATCGTGAGGGGCATAACAAAACAAAGGAAAGGGAATGGGGGGAAAAGACCAAAAAAGAAAGAAGAAAGAAAGAAAGAACGCACGTAATTCAATTTCCACAGGTGCATGAGAATGATGATGGATTTAGATATGATATAATATGAATAATGTTATGAAATTAACCTACTAAAAAATAAGATATATGGAGGGGAAATGGAGATATTGGAATGAGAGAATTTTTTTTATAAATTATTATACTTTTCAATATAAATAATATATTTTATTTATAGACATAATTTTGTATAAAAAAAATTACACAAATAATAATGACAAATAAATAATAACCAACACGAGAGTTTCATGAGAGAAATGAACATCCATACTTTTAATATTCATAACACTCCTTTTACTATTCATTCTATAAGAATGTGTCTCATTAAAAATTTTAATAAAAAAACACTTTGAGGGACAAAAGCTTAGCAAAAACTTTTTGTAGCAATCAAAAGAGTTTTGTAGCACGGTTTTTAATTGTAAGGTAATTTATTTTATGTTCAAGTATGATTTAATTTATTTTCTAACCGTTTGATCTTTTTGATCTTAAATTTTATCTAACTTCTATTATATTTTATGATATATCTATATGTCAATCTTTCAAAACTTGAATTTATGGCTCTTATCATTATGGAGAATAATTATTCATCTTGACTAGTAAATGTAGAAATTCATTTAGATGTCAATAGTCTTGCGGATATAATCAAGGATGACAATCAAACATTTAATTAAAATAAGAGCAAAGCCATGATTTTTTTTTATCATTATTTACATGAAAGGTTAAAAACTGAATATCTAACCATAAAAAACCCACTTGTTCTTTGAAACAATTTAAAAGAATAGTATGGCCATAGTAACCCTCTTGTTCTTTATCACCAACTATTACAACAACATTGTGAAAAAGGTTTCAAAAAATATTTCAAGCTGCTTTTTTATCTTCTTGTGTCTGGATAAAATAACAAGCTTTTGATAAAAAATTAAATTTTATCCAATTGATTCTACTCTATTTCTAGAAATGAATGCAATAACAAATAAATTAGCTTGTGATCATGGCTATAGACGCAGCTATGGTTGTGGTTGTACATCTTTCTACCATAAGTGAATAATGAATAAGAAAGAGAAACACAATAAAGAAACAAGTTTGGGGATGATAATAATAATGCCAAGAATTTGTGTTATGGTTGTGATGGTAAATGTCATTGGTTGTGTCTTTATCATACTCCAAAGCATTTAATTGATTTTTACCAAGAATTGCTTAAAAAAAATAGAGAGGCAAAGATATAGGCAAATTTTGCTTCCAAAAAAGGCGATTATGATGATAGTGACATAAATGTTACTTATTTGAATGTTGTTAATTTCTTTACCCATCTTAATTGAATCACCTAATTGAAAATAAAAATGTCTAGAAATAAATTTCTTATATCTTCGTGTTGTTAAATTTTATAATTAAGTGTCATTTTAATTTTATCATATTAAATAAAGAATTTACTTATAATATCTTTTTTTTCAAATAAATATGAGACTCATAAAAAAATATGTATGAGATCTTTTTTTTTTCACAAATGTAGGAGATTTATCACTTGTTGCGTGTATTTTGTATATATCTATATATTGAATAATTAATAACATATAACACACAAATTAAAAAAATAACTGTAGAACCTGTAGTAAAAAATGCTTGTAAATATAAGAATTATAAAAAATAATATATATGAGCTTCTTTTTTGGCAAATGTAGGAGATTTATTATTTGTTGCTTGTATTTTGTATGCGTATCAGATAATTAATGGCTAAAGTATAAATTTAATCCTCTAACTTTATATAAAATTTTAATTTAATTATTTAATTTTATAAAGTTTCTTTTTAGTCCTTTAACCTTAACATTGTTAGTTTCAAATAATTACTTTTATATCAATTATTATTATTTTAAAAAAATCAAACTTAATATATCAACAATTGAGAATGTTTTATTAATAGTTGAAAGCTTAATATAAAAATTTATTAAAATAAAACTAACAATGTCAAGGTTAAATGATCAAAAAGATACTTTATAAAATTAAAAAAATAAAATAAAATATTATATAAAATTAAATGACTAAATGTATACTTTAATCAATAATTAATTGTATATAACACACAAATTTAAATAATAAATTATAAAATATAATATTTTATTATTTAAATCAATCAATTTATTCTCATTCATTCTGATATGAGTAAATTTTAATCAATTCATATATTTTAAAAAATTAATTAATCTTAATAATTATGTCTAACATTAAAAACTTTGAATTAAGATATACTTGTGATTAACATTTTATTTTTTCCTAAATTAATTATAATATGATTTAATGAAGAGTAATCAAGAAAAGATGTCATAAATACTTTTTAAAAAATCATTTTTTCTTATAAAAAATAATAACAAACCATATCAAAATTTTGATTATATTTAAAAATTGAGGAAATATATAGCAAAATTTGTCAATGGATTATATATGACAAAATGTAGTGATTTTGTGAGATATATCATATTTTAATTTAATGACTAAAACAAATCACATCATTTAATAAGTGTCACATGCAGGGCACTGGCAATTATTTAATTTAATTGGACTATTGTAAGATATTTTGTCATATAATACAATCTACTTTTTTATTGTAAATGTTAAATATTGAACATGTAATAAAAATGTAAATTGAAAACTTAAGATAAAAGTATAAATTTAATTTTTACAAATTATAAAAATTCAAGTCTACATCATTAATTTATGTGGCTATCAATTCAAAATTATTAATTCAAGTCAATTTTATTTTATCATTAATTTATGTGGCTATCAATTCAATATTTTCATCTATATTAGCAAATTTTAACATTACATTACTTTTTTTTTTCAAACAATAAACTTAAAAAAAAAATATTATAGAGGTAACTTTGAAGGACTAAATTGTTATTAAAGCAAATTTTATCATCCATTTTTAAATATGCATTATATAATAAAGCATAAAGTAAAATGAGTTATAATCTATATCGAATGATAGTATGTTTAACATATTATTTGTTTGTGTACATTATAATTTAATTTTAAATTTTAATAACAAAGTGTAAGGGCAATAAATATTGTTTATAAAATGTTGCTTATATTTTTAACATATATAAAATAAGTTAATGAAAAAGTGAAAAATTCTATAATAAAAATTGTGTGAATGCAAAAAAATATTTTTCAAAGAGCTATTCTAATTTGTGTTGACAATATTTAAATTTGATTTAATTATATAATCATATAAAAAAAGTGTTTTATTTTCATTTTTTATATGCACAAGCATAAGAAATTCTTAAATAAGATAAATAGTTATTTGTATATAAAGTAATAAATTTTTTAACTAGAATATATTTTTAAAATTTTAATTTATGTGTAGATCACATTTAAAATTTTTTATATTTTATATATACACATGATATCATATTTTAAAATAATTTGTGTACGAATAAAACACATGATATCTCTAACTTTTATTTTGCTTTTGTTATATATAACCAATACTAAAATAAAATAAGATGTTCACACAATTTGAAAGGAAAACAAAATTCTAAAACAAGGTATATGCTTTGAAATTTTTTTGATTATTATATGTTTTAGAATTTTAATTTACATAGATATAACAATTCATAGATTAAAATAAATTATTGTCAGTATTTGATTATGCATGGGATAACAAATTTTATGAAAAGACAAGTTATTTTTTTCTATTTTTTAATCACAAATATGCTGGGAAAATAAAAATATATAGTTAATGGTTATTATTATAATTATTTTATAAAATAAAAACAAATTTTATGAAATGAGTTAATTTTATTTCACAATTTCTATAAACTATTATTTTTATAAAATTACCAACTTAATATTTATTCATAATTTAACTTCTATTAATTTTTTTATTTGTCTGGATTAAAGAAAATGATTGGGAGGTGGGATTTTAAATTTTTGTGATCTCAATTTTAAAAAATGGAGAAATGTGGATAGAAATTTTTTAATTATTTTTTTATTTTTTCTTTTACGTATATCAAATAAATTTTATAAAATATTTATCTATTTAAAAAAAACAAACTCATAAAAGTATTATCTTTTCTTTTTTATTTACTTTAAATGAAAAATGAGGATTAATATTTTCATGCATTGCACGGGGCACAAAATCTAATTTTATAATTAAGTGTGATTTTAATTTTCTTGTATTAAATAAAGAATTTACTTATAATGTCTTTTTTCAAAGAAAAAAAGTTTTAGTATTTCATATTTTAATTTTTTTCTTTGATGTGTTTTTTTAATGAAAAGTGTGTATTCATTTACCAACATCAATAATAGATATATATGTCTTGTTGATAATGCAACAACTTACACAATACTTAGGGTTAATGAGCAAATAGAACTCTAAATTATTGCTCAAAAGTCGTCTTAGATTCTGAACTCTTAAAATATACAAAATAAATCTCAAATTTATAATAAAATAAACCCTAACTGTTAACTTTTTGATACCATTATTGTCCACACAGGTACTATTTAAGGTTTATCTTCCTACAAATTTAACCTTAACTATTACAGTACCTATGTGGATGGTAACTGTGTTAAAAAAGTTAACAGTCAGAGTTTATTTTGCTATAAATTTAAAAGTTTAGAATTTATTTTGCATATTTTAAAAGTTTAAGGTCAAGGGTGATTTTTGAATAAGAGTTCAAGGTTATAGTTGCTCATTACCCTAATACTTATAGATAAAAAGTATCTTTCTTCTTTACTAATGCAAGAAACCAATATTCAAACTATATATGAAAGTATAAAACTAAATGATGGCTTTAAATGAGCTAATGTATTGTTGTTTGAAGGAATAAAATTACACATCAACGGTGCATTTTATTCTACCAAGTCTCATAGAAGTATATTGAGTTTCAAGGATACCTAAAAAAATAGATACCATATTGAGACAATAAATGAAGAAATGAAAATCTTAGAATGGGAGAATATCTTATGAATTATTGTACATTTTAATACAAATAACATGTCTTGTGTATAGGTTGGTAAACATGATCTTATATCAAAGGTTATATAAATAATAATGACAAATAAAAGGTAAACAACAATTATGATCGTGGGAGTTTCATAAAAGAAGATTAAGGCCCTGTTTAATATATAGGTCTCAATTTAAAGGGATTGAGATTGGGATTAAGTTTGGGGCTGGGATTGGAGTTGGAGTTGGGATTGAAGCTTTAAAAGCATGTTTGGTATGAAATAACGTTTGGATAAAATACTTGCAATAATTTTGTTTTATAATCAATCAAAAAATTATCAAAAGATAAAAATAACCCTTATCATGAACCAGGTCTGAGAAAGTCTCGACAGATTTGAAACTCCATCTTCAACATGAATTAGATCTAAGAAAGTATTTTGTTTTCACAAGTCCAACCACGAGTTTGAAAATAGATTAAAGGTGGAAATAAAAAGGTGAGCAAGAGAAGAAGCCTGCGCAGGGACTTTCACCTTGTTGGGTTGGGGCAAGAATAAAGCAGAGGTCTTAGGTTGTGCAAAGAAGTGAGAGGGGAGGATGGTGGAGAGAGAACGAGAGATTAAAGCAATAACAAATGGAGGTAAAGTGATTTCTTTAGAAGGCACAATAGCAAGTGGATTTTGCTATTCAGCGAATTTGAGGTCTTCATTATTCTGTATCTAGCGGTCAAAATTCATTTGGCCAGAGCTTCAGATCTCATCTTCAATCTCTTTGCCTTTTTTGGTGATGTTAGTGGAGGAGAGGTTGATGTCGGGGTTGACGCTTGACGGGATGGAAGGCAAAGGGCTAAAGGGTTGGTGAAGACACTCGACTGAATGGAAAGCAGAGAGAGAGAGAGAGACATGGAAGAGAAGATGGGGGCATTTTAATTTGAAAATAATTAATTATAAGATTAACTTTGGTGGGATTGAGCAATACCAGGAGAGATGGTGAGTTTCAATATTCCCACCTAGGTGGGATTAAACAATCTCAAGTATTGGTGAATGTCTCACACTAAATATATAAAAAGTGAGATTACTTTAACCTAATCGTAATCTCATCCTTCCAATATTGCACACCAAACAGGGCCTAAAAGGTGAGGAAGCTATAGACATATACTTTTTTTTTTGTGTGTGTGTAAAAGTGGGCCAAGGCCCTATATCATTCTGTTGGCAGAATTTTATTGTGTGAACAACACCTAATTTGTCGTTATATAGCAAATCTATCAGACCACTAGGAGGGTCAACAAAATAAATAGTCTCAAATTTAAAAGAAAAATTGTGCTTAGCAAGCTAACCAACACGCTGGTTGCCCCTACAGACATCCACACTTTTAACGTTAATAACAAATAATAATTTATTGGTGTAATTTTTTCAAATAGGAAAAACCCATACTTAAACCCAAAAAAAAAATTATGGCTAGAAGAAAAGAAAATAGGGGATTTCTAGATGGATTGTCTTAACATGCAAGATATTACAATCATATCTTGAATTCAGTGGTCAAGCTGGATGTTGTATCACCAACTTTTATTTTGAACAGTTGCTTTTATTAAAGATTAAGAGACAATCCCATTGTCATATCTAAAACCGAGCCTTGAATTTTCCTCACTTAAAAACATGGCAACAATAATCAATTATAAATATAATATAATATAAATATAAGCTCTAGTGTCATTAATGAGTCATAAATAATGAAATTTATCTTATATTTTTGAGACCTAGTATGCTATATTTATACAAATAACAATCTACATGAAACTATATGCAAATTTATATGTTGGCAAAAAAAGGATGTCTAATAATATAAACTCTCTGCAGAAAATGACTTTGGGCCTCCTTGATGCTATTCTGTGTCTTGGGTTGTAATTTAACGATAAAAGTTGGCTCAGAATGGTTTTCCCTGTTCCTCGATCCACGGGCTTGGGTTCTTGAAGGGCTGCTCCATCAAAAGTTCAGAAAACATCGGCGGACACGCACAGTGATGCATTCTGGAAATGAATGAAAATCCTGAGCCATTGCGAGACAGGACGCCAGAGACACCATCACGAGGTCTGCCTAGCATGTAAATGAATGAAAATGAGAAAATCTCACAGCGCAAGCTTTTAAGCATAAAGCATAATGTACTCAACAACTTACGCATATATAAAATAAATATATTAGTGCATTTTGTGTTTTGATTTTATTACAAGTATTCGATATCTCGTGACACTTTAATTTTCTCGTCTACAATAGAAAAGAACGGTCAAGAGGACATGGCAGAATAGTTGTTCAAAATGCTCGGTTTAATTGGCTCAAAGAATTAAGCTAGCTTATCATGGACGTCGAGTTTAAGTTTTAAAATATACAATCACACTAAATAAATAATTTCTCCAATCTAAAATCTAAGCAGTTTTTAACCGTATATTAATAAAGTTTTCATTCTTATAAAAATATATGCTATTTCCCCTTTTACCCCCAATTTCAATCACCGATGCATTCCATGATAAATAAGAAATACATTGATAGAAAAATTCAAATTAATAAACACAAGGAGTAAAATGGGGAACAAATATTTTACCTATATTATATTGCTTATATTTTAAACCAAGATTATTACAGAAAATTGTTATATTTTGGACCAAAGGGAGTATGCCAAAAGCATCACGAGGATACATGAGAATATGTCACCGTTGGTCATAGCAATCCCACACAAATAGCGGTTCGAGTTAGTCAAGACGAGAAGTGGTAATATCTCTTAAGTTTTTCAAGATATTGAGCAATGAAATTAAAAAAAAACACTAAAGAAAAAACACACTTGTCATTCCCATGCTCTTATTGTAGAACTATGTAGGTGGCTTGATCCTGCCTGAGTCAATCGAGTTGATGGAGCCGAGCTTCAAATCGAGTATTTGGTTGGGGTCAATCCTAGCCTTGCCTTGCTCACTCCAAAACTATTTATATATTTTATTTTTTTAGAAAAACTTAATTATTTTATAGTGTTCTTTTAGTTAATATTTTTTTATGTATTATACAATTTTTTAATCTTTTTAAATATTTGAACTTATTTTTTTTACTTTATATCATTTAAAAATAATGAATAATTCTTAATTATATAAACAATAACAAAAAGCTTTATCTCACCATCTCACTAGGTGAGGTCAGCTATATAAATTGAACGATGTTATTTTGTCCTATCATTTATTAAACTTTTAAAAATGTTGACCAATAAGTCTATGTTAATAATTTTTAAAAGTGTTCTCTTTGGCCTTCATCTAACCTTTTAATAGGGCTCAAAATTATCCATTCAACTTTTCTTATTGGTGCCTCTCACAATCTTCTTTGTATATATCCAAACCATTTCACTTGATTTTCTAGCATTTTCCTTTCAATAAGTGATTAGGTGTTATGCCATTTTTTTCTCTCATATATGTTCATTTTAAATTTTATCTTTACATGTATATCTACACATCTATCTCAACATTGTCATCTCTGCTAATCTAACTTTATGTTTTTGTTGTCCTGTTAAAACATAACATTTATTATCATATAACATAACTGGTCTTATAATAGTTTAATAAAAAATTTTTTAAATTTATTAGGTACCTTATAATTGTAAATAATTCCTTTAACTTTTCTTCAATTAAACTACCCAACTTATATTATATGTGTAATATTCCCATCAATTTCCCTATCATATAAATAATAGCTTCTAAATATCTAAACTTTTTTCACTTAAAATATAATTTGATTTTCTAATTTTACTTCCAAATTACTACTAACCAACCTTTTATCAAAATTACAATATAAATAAATATTTCATCTTACTCCTACTCAAGCAGAAGCATTTTGACTAGAATAGCCTCCTCCATCACTTAAATTTACAGTTAATCTCTTTTCTTATCTCCGCAATAATAACTATATGATCCACAAAAAAAAGCATGCATTTAAAAATTTTCTCTTAAATATACTCAATCAAAACATTTAGGATTTGGTCAAACAAATAAGGACTCAAAAATTATCTCTGATGTAGTCTAATTCTTAAAAAAAAGTCATTTATTTCACTGCCAGACATTTTTATATTTGTTGTTGCCTCCTCATATATGTCTTGTATTGCTCTAATATCAGCAACTTGAACTCTCTTTTTTCAAGCCTTTCTAAAGTATATTTTTTCAGTAATTCCCTTAGTAGATAAAATGTTTCTGCAGTCACCCTACTTGGCATGAAGTCAAACTAATTCTCAAAAACACTAGTTTCCAATCTCAACCTCTATTCAATTACTCTTTCTCACAATTTCATTACATGACTCATAAATTTAATTCCTTTGTAGCTAGCATAATTCTAAATATTCCTTTTATTTTTGTAAATATAAACTAATGTGCTCCTCCTCCAATTATTATCCATTTTCTTGGACTGTAAAATTTTATTAAATAGCTTAGTTAACCATCATACCTCTTCTTCACCTAAACATTTTCGCACTTTAATAAAGATACAATTAGGTCTATTAGCTTTATCACTTACCATTTTTTTAAGAACTTCCCTTATCTCAATATTGTGTATCTTACAATATAATGGCAAATTTTATTCTTCTTTATGAATTACTAAATGCTTTGAGTTACTAAACAAACCCCTTCTATCATTGAATATTTTGGAAAAGTAAACCCCTCATCTATTTTTAATATCATCATTTGAGATGAAAACTCTTCCCTCTTCATCTTTTATGCATATTTAAAAAATTATTACTTTAAATTCTAACATTATTTTCATCAAAAATCCAATTTAATTAATTATAATTATATTCTGGTTAATAACTTTATTTTTGCATTTTAAAGTTTTTAAAATAATTTTAAGCATCGAGGCAAAACCCATTCCAACCGTTCGACCAACCCAAATATGGTCATCAAGTTGGGCATAAAGCTAGGATGAAGTCCAACCCGACATAGCCTATGAGCACCCCTACTAGCTTATTGGTATCAATACAGAACTAAATATTCAAAAAAACCCAACAATTTCTTTTTATTCTTTTGCTATTAGCATGCACTTCTATTAGGCTTCGAACAATTTTACTTTTAATTTATCAATAATTTTATATTTTAAATAAAAATAAACTATAATTTCTCGAGGAAAAATATCTAATTCAGAATAAGCACACGTGGTTGCAGGAGTGCGGTGAAATCCCGGCATCACTAATGGCATGCCGAGCAGATTATCTGCCCCATTAACATTTAAAATCCTCTGGACTCTCGAGTGGTTTCGTTCTCTTCTTCCTGATATTTTCATCAGCAGGCAACTCCCCAAGAATCCGGGCCATCGTGGAATGCAAAGTGCAAACACTTTCAGATCTGGGTACATCATCAACGTCGTCGTCGCTATCATTAAAAATAATTATTATTGTGGGCACATTAAATACCAGCTTTTTTTCACAATCCCATCTGTTGCCTAGTTCCTTAGGCGCGACTCAGAGCCCAGACCATTCAAAAGTAAACAACCTCATTATTATACACCAAATAGCAGAGTAAATCAATAACGAACTTCTTGTCATACACCAAATAGCAGAAGTCTGCTCGTGCATGTGTTAGCAGGCGTGTAGAAGAAAAAGGTTAGATTATGCACTCAAAAGTTGATAGTGGATCGCAATCAACCTGGTTAAACTACTCTCATATATTTCTTTTCTTTAGGCAAATAAATCAAACACAATGGGACATTTTCCTGTCGTCCGAACAGCCCATCAACCAATCATATAATTAATGAGAAGAATACGACCTCCATACGTAAATTTTCATCTTTTATGCATGAGTTGCCGCGGGCTTGAAACAATGAATGTTGCACAATCGAACGGATCTCACCATGTCCCCGAAGCTGCCACCAAAACACAGAAAACAGTCAAGGAAAAACACAAGGAGCGGTACAAGCGCAATCGCACCATAGAACATGCTTTATAACTGACCGGTCTATGCTATTTCTAGCTTTCTCGTGCTGATCCATTCCATTGTTTGCCTTCTCAGGGCGATCTACACTCTTTCTTGATTTGTCTCTCTTATCTGTGCTAGCTCTTGGCCTCTCTTTGCAGTCAATGCTTGGCCTAGGCTTTTCTCTATGATCAGTACTCCGTAAAAGATTTTCCCTTTGATCCATGCTGGCTCTGGGTTTTTCTCTAAAGTCTGTGCTATTTCGGGATTTGTCCAGTTGATCAGGATTGAGTCCAGGTCCACTTCTTTGACGTGGAGACTTCTCAATGGCAGCAATAAATTTCTTGAGGTGCTTTATATATTGGGGGTAAAGCTCAAGGTCGCAGTGATTTCCTCCTTTAATCCACAGGGGCTCATATTTTTCTTTACAACGTTCCCAAAGTTGTTTGCCATGGGAGCAATCAACTACGTCATCTGCAGTTCCCTGAAACATACAAGCCAATGCCAAGAACCATCCAGACAAATAAGTTTCAATTCAAACACACCCCTCATCGCATATATATGTATATATATATATATATATTTTGGGCAACCCTCATTGCATCATTGTTACATGTGCATTTAACAACGAACTGTTACAAGCTTTCTGATATATTCCCTGATAGCAAGTTTGTTTAACAGGGGCAAATGCTGATTTCATGACAAGTAAATGCCCATTTAAATGCACTGAGAGAGTCACTGCTCATCAGTAAAACATGTACCTAGGCACAGTTTTTCTTCGTCTTCTAGTGCAAACAACTTATCACATCATTTGAAAACTATAATATTTGGTAATTATAAGTTGTAACTGACAAAAATTGTAGGGTGAATAAAAAACACAAAAAATAGCTGCAGGGCAATAACGACATCATTAGGTATAGTATTTCCCACAGATGGCATTTAAGCTTCCACAGCATTACAGCAATGGTCATCAGTACAATCCTAATATTTGCCAGGTAATATATCCAATACATGGTTTTCGTTATCCAGCTAACAAAAGTGAAATGAACATTAAAAAAATAAAAATAAATAAATTTACAAAAATGTCATATGCTCTAGGCAGCAAATGCAGATTTCTCTAAGCATAACCAGTTACAGAGATTTATCAAACCAACGGTGAAGATAAAGCAAGGCCAAGGGATTTTACTGCCTCGAGTACATGACATTTTTTACTACTGTTTCAAAATCATTCAGCACAGTGATACAAGTTTGGAAGAAACATGAAATAGTCCAGAAAACAGTTGCCAAAGGATTTTACTAGTGTTTTTTTTTAAATCAATCTTTGATAAAATATGTGTGGCTTCTCCTTCCATTTGATTTTTTATTGGTGTAAGTGTTGTAAGGCTCTTTATCTATATGATATTTACAAACAGAAAAGACAATTTCATATCCATAGGGACATGCAAGAGAGGCAATGAATATTGCATTAACTTCAGAAATTTTAGGTGAATTTATCTAGTCGCAAAGAATTACTTAAGAGGAAACAACACAATTTGGCACATAAATGAGGTCATAATTTACTAATCCACAATTGATGCATAAAGACACTTCCAATGTTTGGACAGTGCAAACAGCAACCTCGGATGAGCATCAGCAATGACAATGATAAAAGATATCCAAACACAACAATTACGAACCAGATTCATAACCGGGATGCCTAAAAATACTTGACAGCCGCCAGAAACAAAAAATATATACTCACATGAATTACCAGAACAGGACAATTGACAGAGGGGATTTTATCAATATTCTGCACCAAAAGCAGCAAATCAACATTAAAATGGAGTTACAGCTAAAACTAAGAACTACTGATAAAAAATGAACGGCGTTACTGAGATTCTTAAGTTCAATGTTGAAAGAAGTCATACCTTATAAATGTCAAACCAGTATGTCCGCTTCACAGGATACATAACTCGGAGGCCAGATAAGATTGGGCTATGGAGAATTACAGCCCTAAGGTTTGGTAAACCGGTAGCCAAATCTGTAGTAGGTCCACTGCCAACAGATTGCCCATACAGGATAATATCTTCTTCTTTTGCTCCATACTTATCCAACAGGCATTTATAAGCAGCTTCTATATCTGCATAAGTGTTCTGCTCACTTGGCTGTTTGAAAAAATAGCGCACTGTTAAACTCGCCAGAAATAATGATCTGTGTTCCTCAACTTATATTTCGGAAAAGTATAATCAGAACAAAAATTGAGCATCATCTTAAACTTTTAAACAAGAGGCTGCAGGGTGCAGATGGGCAAAGCGATGCCTGTCCATGCGTCGGAGTTAAATCACATTAAGTATGCCAAGTTCAAATGTTAAATCTCTCGTCGATAAGTATAAAACTTCCCAAATGTGTAAATCACAAAATAATGATCCTGCTAAGCAATGTAGAGGGGGGAAACTTGGTATTTTATAATGTCCTAAACATTTCATCATCCAAACGTCCAGCTAGCAGAGGAAGCGTACCTTCCCTGAGGACTGTCCATACCCAGAATAGTCATAGCTACAGGAGAAAAGGGAAATCCGATCATTCATAGGTCGCCATCATACTACAGTTGCGCATGCATATAAGAACTCATGCATCTATAGTTCCACGCAAAGTTGAGAGCATGCATAACGGACAACACAAAAGGCTAAAACGTTGAACTGACCCCATCAGGTTGACTCGTAGGTGGACACTGAGTTCACTGAACAACTCGTACATCTGACCCAGATCAGCTGCGTTTCCGTGCGAGTAAAGCATCGTGAGCGACGCCGATGGGTTCTTGATGTACATCGCCACGATGTTGTTCCCCCTCTTAGTGCAAAGCTTCAACACGTCTACGTTCTCCCTCAAGGCCACCCCAGTCATCGTCTGATTCCCGGTCACCTCATCAACTCCGAGAGAATACGACGGCGGATTCGGCGGGAAGAATGCGAACTTCGCCGCCATCGACGACGTCACCGCCCCCATACCTCTTGACAAAATATATATATATATATAGCAGAGCAAACCAACACTAGTTTTCAATTTCCAGTGAACTAGGTCACACACACGGCAGGAAAAGAGGAAATGGAAAATAAAATTAAAAATCATGTAAGTTAAGATTTTGTGATCCGAACGAAAATAAAAACTTAAAGTCGGATTGAACACATACATAAGCTGGGGAAGTGGGGTAGGAAGGGGGAAATTTCTAGGGTTCAGATTAGTCTGGCAGATTGAGTAGGGAGGGGTGGGGTTGGAGAAGACGACTACAGAGGGAGGCGTTTCCGGCGTGGAAAGGGAAGGGAGCACGTGTGAAATCGCTTGGACCAGCAATTAGGTGATGGCGATGTTTATGATGTGAACAGTGACAGTTGTTCATTTCACCGACACGTGTCCCTTCGGGGTGGCTTCTCTTCACTGTGCCTACTGTCTGCCTCTCCAAAGCGCCAGCTGCGACCCAAATCCCAATTCTACCATTGCTCAAACAACTTGCCCTCAAACGGTTTTGAAATTTCGGATTAAAATAAGCATGGTGTACTTTGTTCTGAAAAAAAATAAATGCTAATGCGTTTTTTTAAAACTATTTAGGTTAAAATTTTAATTATCTTTATTATATTATTTATAAATAAAAAACATTGAAGATGCGGAAAGTATTAGTTTATCATTATTTATAAATTTCAACCACTGTCACGTTAAATCAAAATGAAGTTTGCGTGAGGCGATTTCAGGTAACACACGGTCCTGCGTTTTTAGATATAGTATGATATGATTAAGGCTTGGGAAACATGGACAGTGACCCTCGTTCCCATGATACATTGGAGACTTCGGATAAGGACAGAATGGTCAATGAATCTCAAAATTAAGGGGGGATTGGTCACAGAATTTTTGTATTTTGTTCACTGGTTAATTTACATCCCAGTGAGAGGAAGCCACGTTCCACGACGGGAAGTAATGATTTATTAGAGAAAATCAAACCTTTGATTTATGCCCGCATTCAATCTCACTTTTGTCACATAAACTAGTCATGGCTTAAAAAATAATTTGTACTATTTATTATGTGCGAATAATAAGACTATGGTAAATTATATTTCACACGCGCGAATAGATGCACAACGGCATCTTGGTTATAATCATTATCACTGTTATTTCCAGGGGCGTATATGGATATGGAGTCATACTACTCACGAACCACAAATGATTGATTTGTCTGGAGTTCTGTAGAAACACATGAGATCTAGTACACATCAATCATCGGTATATTATATTATTACACACTCCTTATTTATAAATTCACTTTATTCATAAACTGTGAATAATAATCCTTCTATTTTAAATTATAAAATATTTTTAAACAAAATCTTACATATCAATAAATTTACTTAAATATATTAAGTAATTTTGTTTTTTCAAAATAAAATACTTTTTATTTAATATATTAAAAAAAAAATAAATAGAGACAAAAGTTAAAGATAGGGTAGTGTTGGAATAAGATATTTTTGAATAAAATCTCACACACTAATGATATAATTAAATACACTTAATAACTTTATTTTTTTAAAAATAAAAATATAAATTTTTAAAAATATTCTTTATTTAATATAATGAAGAGAGATAGGGACAATGATTAAATAGAAAGAGGTAGCATTGGACAAAGACATTTTTAGATAAAATTTCACATATCAATAAATTATATAAAATACATTTAACAACCTTATTTTTTTAAAATAAAAATATAAAATTTTAAAAATACATTTCATTTAATATATTGAAAAAAAATAGGGACAAAAATTAAATAAAAAGAGAGTAGTATTGCAATAAGTCTATTTAATGAAACTTTAATATGCTCAAAATATCTTATAATTTGAGATAAAGGAGTATCACTTTTTATAACTATAACATGCTTGCTCTATTGTTTTTATTTGTGGGAGTTCATTTGCATAACATTTGTTCTCCAACACTGCTTTTGTTGATTTCTACCATGAGAGGGGCAATTGATGTGGGTGAGCATGTGATTGGTTTTTCATCTCTTTATGCCAGGGTGTCTTGTTTTCTCCTTCGACCTAAATTGCTAAGAAGGGAATGGGGATTCAACTAGCGTCGACAAGGCAAAGATTGTCCATCAAAAGGATTGAAGATTTATTCAATGGTTAATCGTGGGTTTTGACTTCTTGTAGGCAAAAAGGTATGAGGTTTTTTAAGTATGAATCTTGATGATTTTGGTTTGTTGTTAAGGGTCTCATCCTAGGCTTCTTAGTTCGATAGGCAATAGTTTGCAACAAAGATGGGGGTGCATTTTTGCAATGCTAGTAGCTAGTTTGTTGTCATTGCTAATGATTTTGGTTCTCTCTACATGGAATTTGATGCATGAAGGTGGTGAATGTGCTATTTGGATATCAGTTATTGTTCACAGAGGGACAGGATTGTTAGAATGATTCTATAAACCTCATCCTTACTTTTCAATGTGACTTCTATTCTTTTTGAGTTTTCATGGTAGCGATGGCATTTCTTGTTTTCTAGTTCTGTTTTAAAGCTTAAGATAGTGATGATGGTGTCATTTATTTTTTTTCTTTGTGTTGTTTTGCATTTGATTTATAATTTTTTGTTGTGTTGTTTTTGATCTTATTTGTATTTTGTTTGTTGAATAGTATTTGTTTTTGTCAACCTTACAGTTGTCAGTAATATTTCATGTTTTCAAGGGTGAAAATGCTTACTCTGTATTGTTCTACATCCTACAATTCACTTTAATCATAAATGCTTGAACGTTTACAAGTTATATTTTTTAAACATTTCATAGGATAAGCTGGAATAGGTTGCATGTGCCAAGCAGGACTTTGAGGCCACAATCCAATTCCAAGCATGTGTGAGTAGATCCAAAAGAACAAAACCTAAAAGATATAATTAGCTAGGCATTTAGAGTATTAATTATTAGTTTGACAGAAAACATATAAACAAGTCTTCCTAGGCTAAGAATGTGTCCTTTATGTAGATCCTAAAAACTCAGAATAAAAAAAAAGGAATTAGCCCCGTTAGGTTTTGATGAAGTTTTAGACGAGAAGGTCTACGATGAACTTGTATTGATGGAAATTGGAATTGTACAGGCCACTAAAGTCCAACCCTAACCATAAAGGTTCTTTAAACTAATCATTCTTTAATAATACTACCATTACTAATATTAATGATGCGAGCTTGTTAGTCCTTTTCATTTTCGACCATGGGCTTGTCGGTCCTTAAATACAAGTTTATAGTTAACATATGAGCAGGTTCTCGGTCTACAATGTTGTCTAGGTGTCCATGAAAGAACCGACAGATACTTGCCATGCTGAAATCAGGGTAGAGTTTGGTCCCGAACTTTACTTTGCTAGTGTTGTTGCTCAGTTAATGAATATTACACATGACTTTTATAAATATTGCATTTAAATTAAAGGGTTAGTGATTATTTTTATCCTTAAACTGTAAACAAAACAAAACTCAACTATAGGTTAATTCTATCTCTCAATTAAAAATTCCTTCCTCATCACCCTGATGTTAAAAAGATTTAATGTCTGTTAGTCATCAATGGATCTCACTATTTTTTAAATATTTTTATCAAGTTAAGGGTCGTTTTTGCCACTCAACTCAAATATTTTATAATAAAAAATATACTGTAAGGCCCACTAACGGTCAACTTATGATGAAAAACAATAGGGTGATAAAGAAGAAAATCTTTAAAGTTGAAAGTTAAAATTAAACCATAATTGACTTTAGGGCGTTTATGGTTTTTGTGTTCAATTCAAGAATAAAATTGACCCTTAACCGTAAATTAAATTAAAAGGGGGTTAAGGGATAAAAATGTTTTGAAAATTTTCTAAAATACTAGATATTTTTACTTTTTAGATGGAATAAAGAGAACAATTTTATCAAGTTGTTAGTGCAATCGTTACTTTGATTTTTATTTTCTTGGCAGCCACATGATTTTTTAAAAAAAAAAACAAATACAAATTCAAGTGTTCGCCATAACTTGATTTGATCTAATCTAACTTCCTCAATAATGCTTCCCATCTTTGTCCTTTCTAAGCGTTGGTGAGAGAGTGCAAAGCTTGATTTTCTCTGTGTCATTTTGAATTATCTCCTTTAAATTGTTGGTCATGCTATTGCCATTGCTATAATGCAAAAAATATTTTATGACATTTAGTAGTGGGAACCTAAGGCCCTATTTGATATAAAGGAATAGTGGGACCTAATTTAATATATTTGGTATGAATAATTGAGGCTAGCATGGTATTTCTTAGTACCACTTAGATGGGATTGTTCAAACCCTCCTTCCTTAGGTATTGAGAAACCTGTCATGGGATTGGAAAACTGTGAGACAAAACTATCTTTGTTCATAATAATTTTTGACAAAAGTGCCCTTGTGAATTTTGTCAATGTCCATCGCAATACTAGTAGAACACTCATTCCCATTACTGGCCAAGTCCTCACTCCATCAATCTCCACCAGTCCATCAATCTACATCATCGATGAAGCCTTCACTATGTTGATCTCCACCATTTCGTTGATCTCCATTGCAGGTAAAGCCTCACTCCATTGATTTCCTCTAGTTTTTTACTTAGCTTGGACGAGAAAATTGGCATTGATAACACTCATTTTGTTTGTTTTCTCCCTTTATTTTATGGGTTTTATACATTATTTTTATCCACTTTCTGTGAATTAAGGGGAAGTTAGATAGTTGTACAAAATTTTAAGAGTGGTGGACCATATAACCATTATTTTTTGTTTTTGTTTCGAAAGAAATTGAGCATCACCTTATGTAAAACCTCCATTTAAACACATAATTAGCCCACACTTGACCTTAAAATAGAACTATCATAGTAATTACAACTAATTTAATCAATAATAAAAGATATCATGACATAAAAGGATCAACTTTAGCTGTTTAAAGACTCATAAGGTTAAGTAAGCTAACCTTGTAAAGATAAAATCTTATAAATCATTTAACCTCAAAACTAAGTTGAAAATGTGATTTAACCATTATAAATCAAAGTAAAAAGTATTTGAGAAGTATGAAAACTATTTAGAGTTGAAAAGAAGATCAAAATGGTCATTTTTGCTTAACAGAGGCACTTAGCAGCGGGTAGTGTGACATCCTAAGTTTCCCTATTAATCATTATCAGTATTTTTAAAGGTAGTTTGGTTAATTTAGATAAATTATTAATTTAGTAAGGGTTACGGGAGACTGATATGGTTTTTGAATTCTTGAATAGCCTTAAAAGAAGGCTAGGTTGATGTTTAAGCGAGCCATGGCATAGAAGGAAGTTTAAAATTTTATGGGATGTTTTGTGCCATACGCCGCGACGGGCGTGTTGATGTGTTGCGGCACACGTACAAAATCTGCATTTCTCAGATTGCGAATCAAACTTGAAAAATATAAGAGAGAAAGAAGGAACTTGAGAGCAATGACAAAGAGAGATTTGGGTTGCTAGGGCTTGCTTCCAATGTGATTCTGGAGGCCTTTCAAACTTCATATATATTAGGTAAGCCTTCCTTTCTTCTCCTTCTCCCTCATTGTGTGAAAATTTAGATTGGTGGGGCAATGAGGGCTTTGATTTTGGTCCCTTTGGATTTAAACCGAACACATTAATTTATTTAAGGTCTTAAAGAGTTAAATCAAGCCTCTAATTTTAAGTTTATGAGTTTTATGGTGATTGAGAATTTTTAGTAAAGGTTTGGACGAACCCTAAGTATAATTTAAGGATTTTGAGATAATGTGGGACATTAGTTAGTGAATTTGGTGTGTTGAGATGTTTAATAAGATGGTTAAAGTGTTTAAGAATGGTTGATGTTGCTAGAAAAGAAATTTGTGTAGTTTAGACATTTAGAACCTAGAGAATTTAAAGTTATCTACAGTAATAATTGATAATTGTCATTTGATTATGTAGATTGAGCATTGCTCGAGCTATATTGTGCGTATAGAATGTGTGGAGCTTATGTTGAACCACAGTAACCCTTTTATGTGTGATAAAAGGTTAGGATAATAGAATAATTTATATTGATTGATTATATTGCCTGACTGTTTATAAATAAATATGTTGATTTGAACTTGAGATTTGATAATATTGTATATTACAAAATATAATTTTTGTACATGAAAAATTTATTTGCAAATTATGAAGTATGATGGAAACTAGAGTTGAGAAATTTGTAATGTATATGTGATATATGTGTTGAGTGTGGGCATGATCATGTTAGGGGGTAAGAGTTCACCTGTAGAAAGGAGTAATGGAAGTCCATATAGCATGTATCTCCTTAATATCTAGTGAGGCACAGTGTTGGAGATTTTCTTTTTAGTATTTATGTGGGATGTGGCGTTGGAGAGCAACGCTCCTTGGCATCAATGATGTGGTGTTGGAGTAACAACACCCTAATTCATGTGCAATAGGGGGAAAACCGTAGTCCGAAAGTGGGATGGGACACCTTTAGCTGAGTAATCCTACCACTGAAGGTGAGCTTAGATCGTTGTGAATGTGCACTTAGTCCAAGAGCCTAAGGTTTTCGTCGGGGTGATATGGAGGCTCGGATGGTAGAATGATCATGCTAGTGTAAAGGATTTGTGCTAATGAAAAGAGTATATAGCGATATGCTCAATGTATATTTTAAAGTTTCATAGTTTTGCCCTCTTATGGTTATGTATGTTAATGATTAGTAGTAAATTATTCTGTTACTGAGATATTTATCTCACCTAATGGTTATATTTTACAGATGAGGGCTCCAGTAAGGGCAAGAGAAAGAAAGGGACAATTGAAGAGTGAAGAGTATGTAGTATAGCTCTTTCCCTTTTCTCTTTAAGTTTGTAACGAATATTGCCATTATCTATTATTAACTTAGGATCATGACATTATTTTGGATATCACTTATATAAATTTGTGATAAGTGTATATGTCTTGGTCTAAGATTGATGTTGTGGAGTAAGTATGTGTTTGGCTAAGTTACACTTACATGTGATATATATATTTCAAGTATTTTGAGTGCCAAAATGACCAATTGATTTGTGCGTTAAATTTGATCTGCCCCGTTGTGTTGTTATCAAATGGGAGTTTGGTAGTCATTTTGAGCAATATTGCTTATTTATGTGATATGAATGAATTTTCATATTGTGTGTGGTCCATTTGAGGTGGTTAAAGTATCTATAGGGCTAATAGCATTTGGTATTATAAGTTGCACAATATTGTGTGTTTTGAGGTGAAAACAAACCATTTAGAATTTAAGTGCCCATCTTTTAAATGGATGATTGTTTGAGTCTGAAACTAATGTCATTAGTTTGAAGGCTTAAAGGGCTTCATATGGACACTTGAATCACTCAAATTAAACATCGAATGGCGATGCGACGAGCTCTGGAAGTTCAGAGGGCTGTCATGACAACAAATGTGCGTTATGGCGTTTGGTTGTTGCATCACGTCATAAGAGGCCTTCGAGGGACTTGTCCCTCTGTGCCATCCGCCCGATGAGCGCAGTTTGTGTCGTGGCGGACGGAGCAGAATTTGTAGAAGAATGACATTTTTAGCCTAGTTTTAACGTGGTTTGTTGCCTATGCTTCCATAACTAGTCTTAATTAATTTTTAACTATGGTTTGAGCTCAAATAATATTTTAAAAAAGGGGTTTTCTTATGATCCCAATGTTTTAAACTAATTATCTTCAAATTCTTTAGTTATGGTAGCTTCGGTAGGGGATTTTATTTAATCTTAGTTATCACAACGATGTGTGAATGTTGTCCTGATAATGTCAAGATAGACTGTAACACTTGCCCCGAGTGTTATCCAAAAATCACACAAGTCAAATAAACTAAGTGTGGTTAAGGAGTTAATCCTAAAACCAACTTAGGAAACAAACCATTTAAATCACTAAGCAAATACACGATTACAAAGTAAATATTTAAAGCCTTTAAAAAAAAATTTATAGGTTCTAACCATAGCGCATGGAAGCAAGCTAGACGAAAGAGAAATAAAAAGATACTGTCATGACAGCATTTAAATTGCTGTCATGACAGCCCTCCCAGGCCAACTTCTGGGAGGCACCGTTCCACCATCCGACCTCCAATCAAAGTGATTTTAAAGCTCACACGTCACATTTAAAGGGTACTATAAGTATACCAAATTTCAAAAAGATCCAACGGTCGGATTAAAAATTTGACATGTTATAAATTTGGTTACTTTTGCCGTCATGGCAGCTAAAAAGCTGTCATGACAGCACTTCCAGACCAACTTCCGGAGTGCACCGTTTCATCATCCGACCTCCGATCGGAGTGATTTCAAAGCCCATATGTCACTTTTTAAGAATACTATTAGCATATCAAATTTTGAAAAGATCCAACGGACGGATTGAATTTTGTGCAGGTTACAATATAACTACTGTAGCTGTCATGACAGCAATTTAATGCTGTCATGACAGCACCTCCAGACCAAATTCCGAAGTGTGTTGTTTCTCCGTCCGATATCTGATTGACGTGATTCTAAAGCCCACACGAAGCTTATAAAAGGTTTTACTTGTGACCCAAATTTTAGAGAAATCTAACGGTCGGATTAAGATTTGGACACCCGGATGCAAAAGTGCAGCTTTTTGGTAAAAACCATTTTCAAAATTGTCCAAATCTCATCCTAATGATCACAAACCTGTGAGAACACTTTGGACACGTCAAATAAGATTAAAAATACCTGATAGAATATTCAAATGATAAAAAACCCCCATACATCAAAATTTGATCACCCGGGTGCCATTTCCCAAAATGGACCCTAAACCCCCAAAATGCACAAATCATATAAGAGTGGTCACAAATCAATTCAAATACCATGTATTTATATAAATACATATGCTAAACATTTTCACTTGGCTCAGAGCTCCTTGTGGGGCCCACGCACCCACTCTCTCTATCTAAGGTGTATATTTGCCCATAGCACACCATTTGCAATGCAACCACTTTGTATTTGCTTATAAAATCACATATATATCAAAATAAAGATCTGCTTGTAATAGAAAATTGGTCTACTAAGTAAATCCATCAAAACCACACACCATAACCAAGTTTCCTAGCCACAAGTCTGCAAACAGACAAAAATTCATACACAAGCACACAATTCACACATATTCACACATACATACATAATCATATCCTACTGGCACCCTAATCCTAAATACATTACAATATATTTACTCAAAAGAAAGGGGTTGCAGTTCTTTACAAATCACAAGCAAACCCCTAGCTTTGCTCTTTTTCCCGTCCACCACTGGATCCTTCACCTGGACCTGGAAATATTGAAAAGAAAGGGGTGAGACAACCACAGTCTCAGTAACAGAGAAATCTACATTGATTATTACAAAGTAAGCCATAATCAAATAAATGAATAATAAATTCAACATAGTATATAATTTAGCCATTTAAAATGTATGAATGCATGACCTAGGCCGGTATGGCCTTTTATGACCAATAAAATGCCCCCTGGCACTCTTTAACTCACAGGTAAACCTTGTACCTACTTGTACCTCCACAGGCACAAAACATAATCTAAGGCATGATCTAATCCACCGAACCGCCTATGCCCCTTCGACGTGAATCCTGAGCAGTCAAAGCTAACTCCCTCCCAGAGCCAGCCCGACTTACTCTCCATGTGAGGGCTACCTTGGCCTAGGCACTCAACCTCACACTTCATATGTCAGATTCCCTCCCCCACTGAGAGGTTTCGAATACTCAATACACTAACCACTTCAGTGCACTGAGCCCACAATACATAAGACAACACTGAGTACTGACAGTGTGCCATAGAATATCAAAAATCCACACCTTCTCATTGGTGAACTCCCACCGAGATCATACCTTTTACTCTTGTCTACCTTTCCTGAGTATTGACCATTCAACACTCTAAAGTAGTATAATATTTATAAATCTCATTTCCATAAAAACATTGTTATTAAACAATTAGAAAACATATTTGCACTATAATCAAAGTAGTACCCCATAACCCCTTATAAAGCACATTTAATCTTTTAAAACATGTAATGCATGATAACTAGTAATATTTATTCAAAAATAGCTAAAACAAAGTAATAAGAAATATAAATTTCCCTGTTACCTCAACCCTTTGGTACCAAAAGGGTTCCCCTTGTACAAAATAGGGCTCGGCTTGTTCCTTACTTTTCAATAAGTTCCACCAACAATTTTCTACAACATATAAGTGATCCACATCACTTATCATGACAAATAGTATTAATGAAGACTATAACTCATACCACACAACTTGGGTCAATGAGTCATAATCCACCCTAATAGTCCATATATTAAACCAACCATTCACATAATATCACTTAACCACCAAAACCATTTATTAGCCATCATTAGGCTAATTTTCAATTTATATAATTTTTTATCAATTAAAAACCTTCACTTAGTGTCACCAACTTTCACCATTAGCCCTTATAATGAAAACCAAACCTTAATTTAAATCTTATTGGGCTCAAATAGCAAAATTATAACTAAATCAATAGGCTTAAACCATTGAAGAGCAAAAACCCAATTTCTCAGGGTTTAATTTGTGCCCAAAACACCTCTTTTCATCCAATTATCCACTCAAAACATTAGATCACTATATAGAAACTCAAAACATACTCTCTAGGATCCAAAGAAACAAAAGCTTACAAGAATAAAGCCTTTGGGATCAAAATCTAAAAATTTACTCTTCCAAAAATTGAAGAAAATCAAGAGAAAGAGAAGAGGATTGAAGTAGGGAGTTTACCTATCGTGTAGGCAAGCTCGCAACGGTCGCAAAGACTCCTAGATTCAAGCCTAACTCCCTCCCTTTCTCTTCTCTTCTTCCTCTCTCTCTCTCTCCCGTTTGTGCGTTTCTTTCCTTGCTCATTTTCTCTGCGTGTTGCTCTTTAAATTGCTGGTCAAAAAGTTTGGGGAAAATTACAAGAAAGGACCCAATATTTTTTATTATTGCACAAAAGCCCGGGTCAACTTTGGTAATTTTCCCATAGTTAAAAATCAAATAAAACTAAACTTTTGCTTAGTAAAATTCAAACTCTGAGCCTCTATTAAATTATTCTAAATTTTAATTTAATTATAAATATTTTATTTTATTTTTAAAATAAATTTGAGTCTTAAAATTTTTTTAGGATGTTACATAGACATTACAGGTAGAGCACATTAAGCCATGGCCGAAACTTTCAAAGAACATTTGGCTATGGCCAAATGGTCTTAGTCACTCCTTTGGCTATGGCTAACAATTTATAAGCCGTGGCCAAAACTTCATGATAGCAACTATCATGATAACTCCGCAACCATGAATTTTCAACGCACATAACTTTTGACTCAAACCTCCAATTGAGATGATTCAAGTGCCTAAATGTCAATAATTTCATAATCTAGCTAATAGTTTTAGTTTCATGTTGATTTGACATCAGATGAAGAATTTGAACAATCAAAACTACAATTTTATATTTTTACCTCTAAATTATTAACCAAGTGTCCAAATTTCAAACTATAAGCTATTAGCCCATACAAAGGCTCGAACCATACTCAATAAGTCCTAATATACTTTTTTAAATAGTCACAAGTATCAAACAATTCTTAATACAAGAGTTGACCACTCAACCACCAGAAGGCGCATAATAAAGGGGTAAAAATGTAGTTATTTGAATTCAAGCTAAATAATTATTCAAAACATGTTAAACTCATATAACTTATCAAGATATACTTGTTTAAAATATCTTGGCACACTATCATAGTCAAATTAAGGGTTTGGACCCTTTTATGGTCAAGACAATCCAAAAATGATTAAATTTAATATTTGAGGTTACAAATGCAAGTAGACTTTAAATAAATATAAGTCAATATGAAAGACCCCTTGTTAGCAAATAATGTGTTCAAATTGTACATAAAAGATAAAACTAAAATATTACAATTGATTACTCAGTCTTTAGCTTTAGATGCCTCCCCTTTACTCTTAACTTGATCCTTGCCTGTAAACATTAAGCTATAGGAGTGGGATAAACATTTCAATAATCAAGTATATTAAAGTGTGACATTTATAACAATTAAGCATTTAATATCATATAAGGCAAACTAACATTATTCACAATGCATTATTACAATGTATTTCGCATGATCAAATGCATCTGCCTCATACTGCCCTTTATATCATCTGACCGAATCCATAGGCTATTATATTATATAGGTCTAGCTTATGTGACTGAATTATCCCCACTCTTTGATTGTGAAGGGTCATCAGGCCAAAGGCTCCCACACTCACTCTCAGACCATAGATTTTCCCTATTTGAATTTCAGGATGTCATAAGTGCCCAACCTATACTGTTCAATCCAAGATCGGTGATACTGAGTATCATGTCCGACGCATGCTACACCCATAGGTTATTAGCAATACTAAGCACATAAAGTAATAAAGTATGCCAACTACTGTGTGCAAACTCATTGAAGGATACATCACATGGACTTTCTATCATAATCCCTCAACAATGTAAGGGTGAACTCCTACCTATTATGATTATGTAAGTCTAATCAACATATGCGAATCTAAACTCATGCATATCATAGTCATTCATCGTCCTTATAATTTTTCAGAACTTACATGCTTATCACAATCTACACCGTATCATAGTTTACAATAGATTATCATATAATCAACTTATAGCCAATCCATGCCCACAATTCATATTTCAAATACCACATAACATTTATATAAACATAATCATCAAGTATTGCACCACAAATATACATGCTTATCACAACTCTTCGAATATCATCAATTACAATCACTCATTATGCTAACACACATTCATGTCATAGCCAATTCATGCTTAACATTTCATACTCTAATATCACATAGCATTTATAAAAATATAATCACCTGGTACTTCATCACAATGAGTCAAGTTTTATATTAGGCTAATAGTTTAAAATTAACATATTCATTTATAAGCTTATTTTACTTATTTCAAGCAATCTATAATAATGTTTAAAGTATAAATGCAGACATAATGTTATAATCTAATTAAATTTTCAGTTACCTCAACCTTTGGTTTATCAACTAAGAGTACCCATGAATATTAAATGAAGTCTTTGATAAGCTCAATGGCACTAATGATGTTCAATCTACAATCAAACACATTAATATTTTTTAATGACTAATTATCCTTAATTAACTCTAGTCAAACCCTAAACCTAAAAATCACATTGTGGTCTTCTATCCACAACCAAATCCATTTTTAGGTTTTATTAGTTCATTTAGATTCACATTAGTCTAATCAATACCATTGATAATTCATAGCCTCCTTAACTCAACTAATTAGCTTTAGAATTTACTCTAAACCCCACTTTTAAATCCTAAAAGATTAATAACTATCAAACCCAAATATTAGACATTTAGATAAACACCTATTAATCCTGTTGAAATCAAAATTCTAGGCAAAACCACAACCCATTTTCGAACTTCTAGAGAACTACCCAAAAACAGTAATGAAAATCATAAGAGAGGAAGAGAAGGGGTTATAGGTACTTACTCAAGTGATTATAAGCTCCAAATAGACTCAATTGAATGCCCATAACAAACTCTAATAAGGCTCTTCTCATTCATCTTTGAACTCTTACTTAACACTCTAATTTGCTAAGCTAAAATGTGGATTTGAAAGCTTAAAAATCAAGCTTTGGCTACTGCCAGGAGACTTTTAGCTATGACCAAAGACCAAAAATTAAAATTCCAAATATGGTCTATCTAATTGAGCCTAAATATGGCCCAATACCACCTAGGGTCTAATTCTAAGCCTTAATTAGGGTTTGATAGACTTATTAGCTATTCATACGTTATCTTTTAATCCAAGTTAACTCTCAATTATTTAATTTATCCTTAATAATCCAATTTACCTTAAGTTAAATTTTTTAAGATGTTACACCTTATTAGGACTACTAAATTTTTTTCAATAAATATTGCCCAAGTTTGATGGTGTCTACTTTATTTTCCCATATGATTAAGTATTTTAGCTTGAATCATCGTCATTATTTCATTGTAATCAAATTTCGTATATTTATTTCCTTTCATAGACAGGTGAGGAGGTTTAGGCTATTGCTCCAAAGTTTGTCTTGAAGATGTAGAAGAGGGAAGAGGAATGGGCATTGATCGAAAAACAAGATGTTAGAGCTGCTAAGAAGAAGGGAGCAAAGAGCCGTGATGAAAGACCAAAAGAGCAAAAACAAGAAGAGGAGGAGGAAGACAACGAGGAGGCTGGAGCAATGGAAGGAGCTTTCGTGCATGGTCAGATAGCAGAGGCAATGGCTTTTTGAGCTATTATGGTCACTCAAGGAGAAGAAGAGTCATCAAATGGGTTAAGGTTACAATTTTTTTAATTTTAAGAAATATTGTTATCTTTTCATAATTTATGTTTAATTATAAAATAAAATGAAAGAAAGTATTCCTTACCAATATTATTCCATACCATACACAATTTTAAACCTTCATTTTCACTCCTATTCCTAGTACTAATACCAATATCAATCTCAATTTCAATCTTTCTAAATTGAGGCCTGCATACTAAATAGGGCTAAGTTCTCTTGATGTGGGTTTGGTACTGAAACCCTCAACTATTACAGGAAGTCTTGCTTGTGAGATGTGCACAGTCCTTCTTAGCTTGGTTCCTACAGTCTTGATAGTTCATGCCACCTCCTAGATCTCCAGACTATATGATTGTGAATTCAATCCTTATAAAGTTGTTAGAGACAACATTGTTATTAGATGAGTTTCTGTGACTAAGACTCGCTCCAAACGAGTAGTATTTCAAGCTATGATGCGGCTAATGAGACAATGGCTATATCTCAAATTCTTTGTTATAAACCTCATCGTTCCTAACAAGAATAGGTTGTTACTATTGTTATTATCTTTTCTTTTTCTTTTTCTTATTTATTCTGTTGGCCTAGAGAGAAGAACCAACCATTTATTACACCCACTAGCTGAAACAATGCCCCATTGAGGCATATAATCCATGGCAAAGAAAGTTTCCTCAATAGTATAGATGTAAATTTTGGTAGGGAAGGGAGGAAATAGTTTAGTTTTTGGATAAAATTACTTTAATAAAAAAGTAAGAATATTCAATTGTTTTTTTAAAAAAATTCTAGACATTTTTATCCTTTAACTCATTAATCTATATGATTATTTCCTTTGACTGTATGGGTTAAACGTGGAATAGAACAATGGAAAAAGGTCGTGTAAATTGTAAGAAACTAAGGAGGAATAGATACCTATAGTGGTTGAGTTGCACGGACGTATGTGGGAACAAAGCCACAAGATCGAACTTCATTCAGATACATAGCAAATGCATGTAGAGAGGATGAGAATGAAGAAAGGATGAGAGTGCAAGTTACTGGCTTTGGTTTGTTAACAAACGAATCGACGAACTACTCCCATGAGCCAATACTAAATCGGGAACATGCATATACGGTTAACATAACTGTTCCCTCTCAAATTCAAAAGCTAAAATATAAAAGGGAGAAAATTATATTTGAGGCCCTTAGTAAATTGCACATTGAACCCAAGTATTTCTCATAATTGTGACAAAAACCTCATTCCTCAATTTGGGCTTTTATATGGGCCTGATCTATTAAGGGTGTATAACCCAACATAAGCTTTCTTTCTTTCTTCTGCTTTTGACTAAGCATTTACCATTATTATATGGGTTATCTTCAATGTTGGCATTTTGGCGTCTTTAAAATTATTTCCCACGTTTTTCCTAATTTATTATTGTGATGTTAACCACCTTTAATTGTAATTGCAGGATTTGATCATTGACGCGAAAGGCCAATTGAAAGAATCAAAAGGAGTCCCATATATATATATATATATATATATTTTCATAATGATATAAAGTAAGGTAGACGATCCCTTGTTTCTGGCCTAAGGAAAAGGTAGAAACCCCTCCATTATGTCAAAAGTGCTTAGTAAAATTAGGTACATTTATTTTAAATTCACATAAAATTTAATAAGTGCTCTCATAATCGTGACATCTTAGATGATTGGACTGATCATGGAAATCATCATGACCTTTTTATTTGATGATATTGTTATCCATGGGAAAGTTAGATAGAGTCATGAATTATGAAGATAAGCAATTCTAGCGTTGGAGCCAACACAACAGAGGAGAGATTCAATTTAAAAACAAAAGATAGGAGTGTGAGACAGATAAAGCACGTGCTGTTAATTTCCCCAGTTATGTACAATTGTGCTATTAATAGGGTAAAAAAATAAAAGGCCTTATTTGATATGATGAAAAAGTTTTCAATGGAATTAAAATTGAAATCAGAATAGAATTAGATTATAAAAGTATGTTTGGTATGAGAATGAAATCCTTATATAATTTTAATATATATATATATATATATATGTCTTAAAATAGGAAAAGACAAAATTGCCCATTTCAACAAAAAAATTATTCTCTATATTGCGACAGCAACAGCATAAAACGAGTAGGCAATAGAGCACTGAACCTTAAACAAAAATGCTAGAAATAGTGGAGAAAATGAACGCCGAATAGGAAGTAGTGGGTGTAGGTGATTGAGGAAGTTTGCTACTGTTATCATTCAGATATGAAATCCATCATCATTGAGAGAAAAAATGCTAAAGCCCATTATTGGTTATGAAATACAAGGGTGTATTATTGTCATTGATGAGGAAAACCTTTGCGAGGCATCAGAGGGGAGCTCTTATCACTATCAATGAAGAGTTTTAGTTAAAGGAAACAAGATTTGGCTGAAAAAAGTTTGAGGGAAGAAGGGATAAATGTAAAGGCGGCATAGACATGGAAGGATAAAGAAGTGAATTCCATGGTTATAGAGATGGAATCCAATTCAGGATTTTTTGCTGGAATAAGAATTCTTGGGAATTACAATTCTGGTCTACCAAACATGCTTCAACCCAAAATCCATTTCCAATTCTAATTTCATGTTCAAGATTCTTGTCTACCAAACTAGGCCAAAAAGCCATGTTGAAGATATCCACGTGTACTTGCATTCATTAGGATCAACATTAGATTGGTCACTGGTATGATAGGGAACTAGGGAAACGTTTGATTTTGCAATCAAAAAATTCTAGCTAGTCAACAATCCATTGAATCCCCCTTCTATCAAAGTTAAATTTAGTAGGATTGAAGGGTGGATCGATTATATACCTGCCACACATTTTTTTAAAGGGAGAATTATGCTGAAATTCCACATAAGAGAATTAACTTACTCCAAAATTTATTAACAACTAAACTAAAGTTATTGGTAGTTAAAACTTGTATGACCTATATGTAATTCTCCTTTTTTAAAAGAATTAATTCATATTTATGAATTATAATTTATGTGTATCCATCTACATTAAGCATTTGAGATGGAAGGAAAATGAAAAAATGTACATGTATGAGTATATATTTTAAGATAATACACACACAAATGCATACTCCCCTAGTCCTAGTTATAAATTGTTTATACTAATTTCATCAATACCAGTGTAACAAAGTTATAAAGAATAAAAATAAGTAAAATTTTAAATATAACCTTTAAGTAAAAAGCAAAAAAAAACAAATATATAATATTATTTTGTCTATTTCTCTCTCTTACTTTTTAAGTGTAATTTGGATATTTTAGTTTAAAAAAAAATTCTATTAGCTAATGACTTATAAAGTTGATCAAATTGTACTTTTAAAAGACGTCTAATATAAAAGATAGGAAGGAGTACTTGAACGAAAGCCAGGGATAACACCCACGTCGTGTTTAAATTTGGGATCACCTTTCCCAAGTAAATAAAATAACACTGTTACTAGAACACCTAGGGCATGTTTGGATAAGCTACATTTCACATTTGGGAAGCACTTTCTAACATTTGAGATGGGAAAAGTTATTTGTGAACTAAATGATTGGGAAAATGTATTTTTGAAAAGCACTTCCTAAAATGATTTGGATGTAGATTTGTAAAAGTAACTTGAGATAGCATTTGAAAAATAAGATATTATTTAACAATGCTACCTCTTTAACATGTTCTTCTTTTACTTAAAATATATTGTTAATTTATAAAAATATAATTATCATTTAAATAATAATTATCATTTGAGATTAAGTTTTTAGTATTATAGATTGAATTATTAATCTCATTAATTTTTAGTATTGTTGTATTTTCAACTATTTATATAATTTTTGTTCAATATATCAAATTTTATATTTTATACTGTTATTAATTAATATATCAAGTTTTATGTTATTTAGAATTTTTAATAACCAATAAAGATTTGCCTAATTGGTTAAATATTTTTTGAATAAAAAATTTTATCATATATATCTTTTCAATCCCGTTAATTTTTAATATTAACATATGTTGAACTATTTATTATATAATTTTTTAATATATCAAACTTTATATTTTTATTTTTATTATTTAACATATTAAATTTTATGGTATTTAAAATTTTTATCATATTTTTAAAATATTTTAAATATATTACATTTGTATAATAAAAATTATAAATTATCATAAATCAATATCCTTATTAGTTATTATAGATTTAAAAGCACATTTTATTATCATAATCTAAATAACTTTTAGTTTATTAAATTAATTTTTTAAAAAATATATTAAATATAAATTTTGTTACAATAATTAATTTTTACTAAATTAATTTTTATCAAATAAATTTTTAGCAAATAAACTTTAAAATGAAAATCAAACACATTCCTACTTCAGTGACATGACCGAATATTTTGTTTGCAGTGCAAGACACACGAGTCTCAGTGCTAGGGTCGCGAAAACATGGTGGCTAAAATATTCAGATTTTGTGAACCACACACACACACACAAGTAGCATAATCTGGACTTTGGTTTATGAGGTGCTTTCTCTTATTTGGGCCACTGTCCATCCTTCTTCAAGGCCCTGTAGAAAAAAGACACCATTAGTCAAAATTCAAGAAGAAGAAAAGCTTATTTATTTATCCATTTGATGGAAAAAAATTAAAAGAAAAAGGTAACGCATGATTGAATTGAATCATTTGATGATTATCGATACCATTTGAGCATTTTATTTTTCTATTAATGTTGCTTTGTTTCTGCCTTGAACCACATTAAAAAGTTGCAAGAAGGACAAAAAGTGGCGCGTAAACTGCATCCATCTCGTTTAAGACAAATACTAATAGTATTATTAATTATTAATTTATATTAAATTTCAAATGGCAAATGATTCCATGTGACCAACAACACAATCTCAAGCCACAACCACCCCGTTGTTGTTATCCTCGTCGTCCTTTTGGAAAAATTACAATTAAGGATTATTAGAGATAATTAACTACATTACGTAATCAAATGATTCCTATATTATTTTGTAGGATTAAAGGATTTAAATATAATTAAAATTTATTGTGAAAAGATAAAACTATCCCTCATATGTGTATATATATACTCTTTTAACAATAATTCTCCATTTGAAAAGAAAAAGTTTCATTTTTATTTTAACAATAATTAATTTTCTTAGCAACTCAAAAAAATTAATTTGACTGTAGAAAATAGTGTTATAATTTAGTAAATAAGTTTCATTCAAAAAAAAATAAATTTCATTTATATTTTAATAATAATTAATTTTTTTTATTAATTATAAAATATTAACTTGATAAAAATAAATAATTGTAATATGACAAATAAGTCTTCATTTAAGAAAAAATTTCATCTTTATTTCAACAACATTCAATTTCCTATCACAACGAATATGTATCAAGAGTAGCTTTGTTTTTTTTATAATAAATTTCAATTACATTCAGATTTTTAATGCTATAAAGTAATATGAGAATTATTTAATTCAGCAGCGCAATTAATTATCTTCACGGTTTTTGATTGTGACTTTTTCAATCCTTTTTATTATTTGAAAACTTTAATCCTGCACAGCCACTTGAACGTTAGTGGAGCCCGGCAGCGAAATGGACTACCAGTAGTGGGCCCCCATCTTCTAACTCTATGCTTTTCTCGAAAGAAATCGTATTAACAAGTTTTCAAAATTGAAATGCATCAATATCCACCGTCCGATAAATTCATTCATTCGCCCAGCCATGCCATTTGGCTCGCTGTCATTTTACAGTTACATAATACTTAAGTAAAATAATTCTGGTCTGAATAATTTGATTTGACCTTATTTTATTCCTATCACAGATTCACAGTTGTTCACTGTTTGGTATGTATTGTTTTTTTTTTTTAATATTTATGCATAGACTTTGAAGATGAATTCGTAAATTGTAACTCAATATTTTGTACAAAATTTAAGATAATTTATATACAATTTATTTATAACTAATATTCCTTCAGTTTGAAAATATAAGTTTTTTTCAAATTAAATATTTAAAAATATAGGATATTTTTAATATAAAATTAATAATTTTTTTAAATACTCATAATTAATAAATTATTTAACCATTCACATTAAAATTATGTATATTATTAAATAAGAATAAATATAAAAAAATATTGTTATTTTATATATAAATTGAGTGAAAATATGTCATACTTGCTAAAAAAGGTTGTAATAAAGATTAGAGCATTTTTGTTTGGTCTCAAACGAGACCAGAGACCTCTAAATTAATTAATAAACAACAAAGCAATTTATTAATTTTATATTTATATATACGTAAGAATTATTAATGAGAAATGATTCAATATATACCTTTTTTTGAGTAAGTAGATTAAAAAAAAAATTGTTGATTAATCACCGAGAATTCTACTTCTGTTCTCACTGGACAATATCCGAGAACGCCGTTTCCAATCTTCTCTCTCTGTTCTGCACTTTGTCAAATAATGACAAAGTAAATCAAATCCAAGGGAAGCAAAGCTAGCAAAAGGAGTCACGGAGACATACCGAACAGGCACTACCCTGGTTAGGTTTTTGTCGTTCTAATTTCCTCGTCTCCTGGTTAAGACCAAACTTTGTCTAGCTCTGACAAGCTTTTCTCATCACGGAGAGCTTTGTGACGTCGAAATCCAAGGTAATTTATCTCGAACCTCCACAGCTACAGTCTACCGTCTTCCTTCTCTGGTCCATGACTAGAAAAACTATCTTTTGGTTGAGTTACCTGTGTATCTTGGTGTCAATCGTCATTTTTGGACCGAAATGAGCATTTGGCATCTTGATCTGGATTAGGTTGTTGGAAGTTGCTTGACTAGTTTGAACAAAGGCTTCTAGTGATTTTGCCAATATCTATAATTTCAATCTGAAAAAATTTGTTTGGATGCGACTCAAATAGTGATTATGTCTTAAATATGCATGATTTGAGATATTGGGTTGTTTTAGGACTTCAAGGAAATAGAGAATATGGATTGTAATGGGGATTATGTTGAGTCCCGGCCTGGAGTGTCTAATGCTCAGTCAATGGAAGATGGAGTTCTTCGGGGAGATGAAAGATGCTTTAAGCAAGTTTCGCCTCCAAGGGTTGGTGGTTCGAGGAATACGAGCCCTATGGGTCGTGCAGGGTCCAGGAACACTAGCCCGTCAAGGCAAAAGGTCATTAAGACCAAGCCACGAGGCTTAGACGAGGAAACACTCGCTACATTTGGAAAGGCAGTACATACTGATGTTCAAATGGAGGATAATATATGGGCAATGTTACCTGAGGACTTATTGTACGAGATCTTAGCAAGGGTCCCTCCATTTATTATTTTTCGGCTTCGGTCTGTCTGTAAGCGGTGGTATTCATTGCTTCAAGATAGCAGTTTTCTCCAGTTCCATTCGCGGGTGCCATCTCATGGGCCGTGTCTTCTTACGTTCTGGAAGAACTCACAAACCCCACAATGCTCGGTCTTTAGCTTGCCTCTCAAAACATGGTATAGAATACCATTCACATTTTTGCCTCACTGGGCTTTCTGGTTAGTTGGTTCTTCCGGCGGTCTTGTTTGCTTTTCAGGGCTTGATGGGTTGACATTTAGGACTTTGGTTTGTAATCCTCTTACACAAACATGGAGGACACTTCCAAGTATGCATTATAATCAGCAGAGGCAGCTCATAATGGTTGTTGATCGAGTGGATCGGTCATTTAAATTGATAGCCACTAGTGATATATATGGTGACAAGTCCTTGCCAACTGAAGTTTATGACTCAAAGCTTGACAGCTGGTCAGTTCATCAAATTATGCCAGCAGTTAATCTCTGCTCTTCAAAGATGGCATATTGTGATTCCAGATTGTATTTGGAGACCCTTTCACCACTTGGTTTGATGATGTATCGGATAGACACAGGTCATTGGGAACATATTCCAGCAAAGTTCCCCCGCTCCTTATTGGATGGGTATTTGGTTGCTGGAACCCAGAAACGTCTTTTTCTTGTTGGGAGGATTGGCCTTTATAGTACTCTTCAGAGTATGAGAATTTGGGAATTGGATCATGCTAAAATCGTGTGGGTGGAGTTAAGTAGGATGCCCCCAAAGTATTTTCGCACTTTATTGAGATTATCAGCTGAGAGATTTGAATGCTTTGGACAGGACAATTTAATCTGCTTCACATCTTGGAACCAGGGAAAGGGCCTTCTATTTGACGTTGATAAAAAGGTCTGGTCCTGGATTGGGGGCTTTGCCCTTCAGTCATATAATAGCCAGGTTTGTTTCTATGAGCCAAGATTTGATGCTTCTATATACTAAGCTATGGCATGATGTGGGATGTCCATTCAAATTGACAATTGAGGGGCTTACCGAAAAATTTCTTCCTGACATGGATTTTTGACCATTAAATTCCTTCTAACAATTCAAAATTTATTTTGCAATGGGCTGATTTGTTTATCAGTCAAGTTCTCACAAGTACTACTAAGCAGATTCCTGATCATCAACACTGACTAAGCATCAGAAACAGAATTGAACTGTGCAGAGAGGGTGTCACTATGAATTAGGGTTCTGCCTTTGAAGTACACAATTGAGAAAGGTTGCAAACTTATATACGTGGGATTGGCATGTTAAAAAGGAAGGATGATGTTCAGGGTACAATTAGAAGATATTTTTTTTCCCTGAATAACTGCACACCACTTGGAAATGTTTGTGACAATGAAATTACATATCTTCAAATTTCATTTGTTTTGACGCATTCTGGCTTACCAGTATAATGTAATTTCTTTTAAGCTTGTCTTGGACAATAACCTTGTATGACTTTTCCTGTAAAGGGGTTCGCCCCCACTGGCGGTTTATCAGTGAATCTTTTATTTTTTATAGTATCCTTCTTAGTGATCTCTACTGTAGTACAGGAACTGTTAATGACGAGATAGCTTATTCGACCAGAGTGACTAAGCTACTGTTTCTTGTTGCCATTGATGCGCCCACTCCCCCCCCCCCAAAAAAAAGGAAAAAGAAAAAATTCAAGTACTTTCATATATGTGGAAAAAGCCACTATTCTAGTCTTGTGTGAATATTCACATGCGCAGACATCAAATAATGTTTATCATGTATGTCAAGTCAAGAACAAACTATTGGAATTACTTGCTCCATTTAGCAGGTTTTCTCTAAAATTTCTGACAGATATGGGGATCAGGAAATGATTAATGTGATCCCAGAGTAATGGATGAAAGGTATTAATATAGCTTGGCTGAGATCTCTGAATTGTTAAAAAGCTGCTAATGAAGATTTTTTTGAGTTGGTTTTGGGATTCACGTTTTCTAAATTATGTTATTGTGTGGAAATCTTCACCCACGTCTAATTATTTTGATATACTTTCTACCAAAAACTGCTTGTGGTGATGGGACTACCCCATGTAGTTGTAGCCTAGATTGTATTATGTGTATGCTGTTATTGATTTGGAGGGACGTGATTCTTGATGAATTCTTGCCATATAATATACAATCATTCACTGGCCGGGATTTGATTTTAACAGTCTGACATGGGTGTCCTACATGCAATTGAATCATATCGTTGCATTTACCTTCACTTTGTAGGACCCAAATTTTTCTGTGATTCGTAATCTCAACAAGTGATATTTGGGTTGAACTCGCTGATATCTGGAGTTCATAATATCATTGCCTCAAAATTAAAGACTTTGTGGCTAACACGCTGAACCTGCTTGTAAGATAGATTCACAATGGACTATACCTTGCTTGCTAATTGTATTTTGGAACATCAACAGAAACATGGGATTTATTGCTTGCTAGTTGGGAGAGAGAGATTTTTAGTTCTTATTGCTATCAAGGCATCCATAGAAAGAAGGAATGCTGATTCTCTTTATCATTCTTTTGCTCATGTATCTGTCACTGACTAAGAATCTCCTGAGTTGACCATATGCTAATAGTCTTTCAGGCAGCTACAATGGTGCTTCAGTTCAATTTAGTTTTAATATATTAAACGACAACCATCTAGGTTCTAAGTTGATATCACTTGTGGCATCTCTTTAGCCATCTATTGCCGCAGAACACTCTTAATGAGATTGCTTCTGTTTCTATTAATACTCAGGGAATAGAAGCTCCGTCTTGCTCCTGGAATCTGACTTCAAATGGCCAATTTAATGTCAAATCTTTTTATAATTTCTGTCAATCACTAGATTGGCAAGACACAGCCGTCAATTGGCTGAATATATGGAAACTTCCTGGGGCCCAAAGAGTTAAAACCTTCATGTGGTTACTGGTTGAGGGAAGATTGGTGACTAACACTGAACGCTACAGAAGAAAGATGGCACTTGATTACGAATGCTTATTTTGCCACTCACCAGCTGAATCTATAGACCATATTTTCCAAGGAATGCTCTCTAGCTGCTAATGTTCGGCGAAAGGTGTTGATGCAGGATATGCATGCTGACTTTTATGGGAAGTCTCCAGCAATGGATATTACAAGTCCTACAAAACTCCCATATTGACATTTCCTGGAAAATTGGAATATGCATACTATGTTGGAAATTATGGGAGGCCAGGAATCGCTGCATGTTTGCTGATGAATCTTTCACGAAGGAGGAGTCATGTCCGAGCTCTTGTAGATCATACTGTCAATTTTTTCCACTTTTAAATCTCCGTTATAATTTTGTGTTCTTTGTACTGCTTTTTTGACAGCTTCGGCTGTTATGCCTCGTCTCTTTGTACAGTTTAGTTGATATGATATTCCCTTTTCATTCGGAAGAAAAAAATTGATATCGCTTCTTGTTTTTTTTGGGCCAAAGTATCGCTTGTAGTTTGATGCATGATTTTGAAGGAATATCATATAATACCTCTGATGTATCTTGATTTTTGTCTGAGCTGATCTGGCTTGAACCTAGACAAGTAGACATGCTAAATGGAGTTCAAGGTCAGATGCTTGGATTATTTGACAGGAAAAGCGGATGATTCTCAAATATTAAAAGTAATGTGGTCCTGCACTGACTTTGGTACTTCAAATGAAGTACCAGCTGAAATGACCTTATTAGTAGTGTACCAGAGGATCATAACTCAATGTATATTTCAGACATATGCCATGTGATCTGCAGCTTCATTTATGTACCATGCTTTCATCAGGCATCAGAGGAGACAATATATATGCAAATTATGACCAAATGACTTGTTATGACTGCTCTGTTCAAATCAGACAACCACATTCATACTTGGAATTCTGAACACTTTCCCCCCATTTTGTTTCAAAATTTGTATTTGATTGTGTTATTTTTATTAATCTGTTTGATGAGATTTTTAAAATTTTCCTTATATCTAGGGTTAATGTACGGTTATGTGACAAGCATGTCAGAATCCTAGCCAGCTTTGGCAAGGTAAAAGCAAGGTTCCGCTTGTTGAGTTTCTCTCTCTCAGTTGAACAATACTTGTACAAACCCAAGAGTGAGAAGAAACAAGCAAAGATGAAGTGCAGATTGCTGCGTAGCTTTTTACTAGGGATTCTCTTGGTTACAACCCTGGTGGATTTGTCAGAAAGTGTTTTTTTAGTTAAAATCATCATATCATCATCGTTTATTTTACTTTCAAAATGATCAAACCATAAGATTGAGTGAACTGATTTTCAAAGCTGTAACAGCAGGTCTGGAAAGGAAAGAAAACAAGCCTGAGCTAAGAGAAAGCAACCTTAAGGCCCAGAAAGAGCCAAGTATGGTTTTTAAGAATGAAAGAAGCACATGCAAGGAGTTCAAAGATTTTAGGTGAAACCTAGCTTTAAAAATAGGATAATGACTTTGAAAGGGAGATATAAAAGTAACCTTTAGAGAAGGGGCAAAACTAGCGCACCCAGGAAGCTCAAAGGGCTGGTTTGTATATTTCACTTGTGAGTGAAACCATTGAAACCCTTGTGATTCTGCTGGCTTCGGCTTCGCAATGAAGACTTGTTTTGTTAATGTCTTGCTTGCACTCGTGTTACTTTCATGTGTGAATTCATGTACTGCAGTTTCCTAGTCTTAATTTGATGCCCAAAATCCATATATTTCTGCTGAAGTTTTTCATAGAAAATTATATATACCATATACATAAACGTGTCAGTATTTTACCATGAAGTTATTAATGTGGCTCATCATGTGTGTCTGCTCTGGTGCTTCAGAGAAGGAGGATGACACTTTGAAGAAGTCTGTAGCAAGCTTACTGTAACAAATGAATGATCAGGTTCTACATTTATTGATTTTTTTTAAATCTTGGTTTTTCAAATCTCTACTGATAAGAGAATAACGCTATTGGGCCAAAAAAGAATAGTACTGATATTTTGAAATTCACCACTTATTTTATCAGTAGTAAACGCCAGACCCAACATTAATTTAAATAATTTCCACAGAAGGGGCATATGACCATATTGGTGCCGAGGGCATCCAAGAGCCCCAATTTGCAATTCAAAGGAGTAAGTCTTGTAGCAGGAATCCGAAGTGTTTCTGTTTGCAATATTCTAATGCAAAGGTGGCAGGTAGAGGCAGGTTTGGGAATCCTTCAAGGACTACTCAAAGACAAATGACTGAAGAACATCCTGAGAAAGATGAAGCCAAAAATCTTCGTGAGGCTGCAAATGAGATCGTGAATCTGATGCATAAGGATTACAAGGGAATGGCCCACGGCAAGCCACCTATCAATTATCTTGAGCCGAGAAACTGGGGGGAAAAAAAATGAAGTTTAGGCTTAGCCTTCTATTGGGTTTTTTTTTTTTTTGGGTAAGTGACAAAGGCAGCCGTAGGACGACTTCTTGTTTGTTTCCATAGAGTTATAGATGTAGAATGCTGTGTGGGTGCTGAACATCATTTTAATCTCCATATGACATCCTTTATGAATGCTATCAAAGAGGGGCCGACCTAGAAATTTTAATTAGGGGAGCTGAGGTTACAAAGTAAACACGTTCATATCATCATTACAAAAATAAGTAACTTTTTCTAAAAACCTTTTTCAATCATAATCTTTTAATTTTTGAATAAATAATTTTGTGGTATAAAAAATATAGCATTCAAGATATCTTAACATTTTTTGTTGCAATGTTTTACAAAGTTTGTTTGTAATTTTCATAAAAAATTTATCAAATGTAAAATCAAAGTAAAATCAAATAACATTAATACTTTATGTATATTTATAACGTCACCTCAATGAGAATAAATAGATTGTGTGACAATTATATCTTCAAAAATTAAAGTAGTTATACTATACATGTATTTACTCTATAAAATTGAAATGAGAACATTGTTTGGTTCGCCAAGCCACTATAATGTGTTAACTTTATCCCTTCCTATTTTAATCTCATAATTTTCAACTAAATTATTGGCAATTTGAATTGCAAAAATATCCTATAATTCATCATTGTGTTTATAAGAAGAACACACATTGTTAATAATCATATTCAAGTTTTGAAAGTATGAATGTACATCAATTACTTCTTTAACTACAACAAAAGTAATATATAATCAATGAACTAAGCTGTGTACATAATATTTTAAGGGGAGTTGAAAATATGTAATTCTTACATTTTATTTGAAAAAAATTAAAAAATTATGGGCTATCTCCTGGTCCCTTCTCTCTTCCAAACCTATCAAAGATATGATAATGAATTGAGGATTAAAGTTAGAATATTATCATTTTTTTATTTCAAAACAACAGCCTTTGAATTTTAGTTTGTTTAAGTTTGTTTGATAATATGCTTCCAATATATATATATATATATATAATTTTAATTAAATATTAAATATGTTATCATTAAAATCCCAGTGAGTGGACAAGAATATCCCTGAAGTGAAGAAGTTTGAAAACATAACATCCAAGGATCTTTGTATTAAATTTATATCACATAAAAATTAAATGATTTGGTATTTGCTCTGTAGTCCTCTGGTCCTTCTTTCGTATTAATTTTATAAAAAAAATGATGAAATTGTCCCTCAAGTTAAAAAACAAAAAAAAAAAAAGAAACCCTACTGTCCGCTACCATCAATGAGGTCATCGGAGCCCCTATTAAAGGCGGGGCTGCTGGTGGCTGATCACTAGACCTTTGGCATCGGTGACATATTTATTCAAGAATAATTGTTTAGGTGGCGAAGGGAGGTTTTGATTCCATGACCCTTGGCTATTTAAAAAATTTAGTGGCCTAGTAACTATTAAACCCTTTAATTATATATTGCAAACAAAAATATAAATAATAAACCAAGCTTTTAACTACTTTAATATTAAAAACATAACGGTATTTTGTTAATTTTTGAATAGAACTTGTTATTTTATAAATGTTACTTATTAATTTGACATAAACAATTATAAATTGAGAGCTTTAAAACTTTATACATTTTATTGTTAAAAGTTCAAATATATTGTTTTAATCACGAATAGGTTATTATCAAAAATCAAATCGATACTTGTTAATAAAGGACTAACATGTACAATTAAGCCCATTTTATTAGTTTTTCTAACTTGTTAAAATTAAAATAAATTGTTGTAAAAACCTAATGTGCACTTATTGATGAAATACTAACACAAACTATTAAACTAATCTTATTCGTTTTTCTAACTTGTTAAAGGTCAAATGAACTATTGTTAATTTAAAATAAATTATTGTCAAAACCTGAATCGATACTTGTAGTTGATGATTAAAAGCACATGTTTCATGGACTGTTACTTTTCTAGCGTGTTAAATCTCAATTGGATTGTCATTAATTTAGAATGAGTTATTATTAAAACCCGAATGAATTCTTATTAATGAAAGATTAATATACATAATTATGTTCATTCTATATACTTTTCTAGCTTATTGAAGTCCAAATGGACTATATTTAATTTAGAATGAGTTGTTGTCAAAACTTAAATTTATTGGGCTTGGGTGACCTCTCCAATGGCAGGGGTCTGGCAGTCGATGTCAAAGATAATGAGATTTTTTTTTGTTTTTGTTTTTTAATTTGAGGGGTAATTGTATCATTTTACTTATGAAATTAACATGAAAGAAGGGCCAGAGAATTGTGGAACAAACACCAAATTATTTAATCTTTATGTGATATAAATTCGATACACGGATTTTTAGATGTTATTTTCTCAAGAAGTTTTCCCTAAGCTACCTAGGAGGTGGGTCCACCATTAAAATAGCTTTTTCTTGCTTTTTATATTTCTGTGTTCATGCCAAAAAATAGGGAAATGTTATTTGGTTAGAAGGAATTTAGATTCATGCAGAAGACAGAGGTATGGCGCCACATACGATTATTAAAACCAAGTTATAGAATATGAATATATGATGGTCAATAATAATGTTTCTATGCACATTTGCATTGGTTCATTATTGTCATTTTATGTACTTGCAAGTTATAACATCTTTAGCTTTACCAATTAATTATATTTTCAAAGTAAGTAACTTTATAAAAAATTTATCAAACACTATATTTATTTCTTTCTAAACATCGACTTTTCTCAATATGTGTTTGCTGCAAATAATAAAAGTTCACAATATGTTAAACCAAACCGCAAATCCATAATCTATTTTAAGAATAAAGTTTGGTAAAGTTGGAAACTTTGAATCGTGAGGATTGTCATGGTACTGGTCTTTGTTTGAAAATTGAGAAAGGACCAGAAAGGTATAAGTCAATGTATTATCAAATGATTCTAATACGTGAAAATATTGTATGACGAAATTGAGTGCTCAAAATTGCCCAAGTAATGCAATCAATGGCCGCCCTAATCGCCCTAATCAAACTTAGAACTTTGTAAGGACAAGAATTAAATAATTGTTAAGTATCATTATATTGGTAAAACTATAACATCTAAAAGATTCATCCCAATCACGTTATATTATATTTATACAGAACATCTATTTTCATATTTTTATTTCAAAAGATACAGACACAAAAAATTAAATGAATTAAAAATTATTATCACTTATTGAAAAAATAGAATGATCCTGAATGAGAGAAAAGACAGTGCAAGGTGCCAACTTCTTGAGGAAGATGACTAAATGCATTAAAAATTATGCAGGCTTGAGGAGGCACAAAACTTAAACCATCATATTTAGTGGCGGAAAACCTTAAGTATGAGTGTTAATTTACTTACTTCATACGACAATAAAAATTATAGTTAACTAATTTAAAATTTATGAATAATATTAGTTAAAATTTTAAATTTTTAAATATGTTCATATCTTTTCATTTATATCTTATTTAATATCTTATATAAAAGTTTTGATAATAATAATTAAAATTTTAATGCATGATTTTTTTAAAAAAGAGCAACGAAGTAGGAGTATAGTTAATAAAATGAATATAAAATTTATTTGATTCTCTATATTTTAAATTAGGTAAAATTTTTAATAAATGGCTTATAATGCGATTAAGAGAAGTAATTGTTTTACAATTTGTATTTAATTAAGTCACTTTGATGGTGGGCCACACAAACGCATCCAATATTACTACTAGTTTGCAACAGAATCCAAATGGCAGGCTTTTCCGGCTTCGTGCTTTCTTTAAATTTAGATTTAGATTTTATTTGAGACCCACTCCACTTCCGTGTCATCACCACCAAATCCGCGTTTCTCTTTTTATTTCCATCCCGCTCCAACTCACGCTCGCTTCTTCTTTTTGAGTTTCCTCTTTGGTTTCCAGAGTCAGTTTCCTTCTTCCTTCTCTGGCTCGTTACTTAATCCATGTCGTTTATTGTGCTTCCAAAAGACGCGTAAAATTGGACGGGGTTCAAGTTCATGATCATTGTTCATGCAAAAACTGGTTATTCCATTTTGACGGCGTTCTTCTGTTGAATAGGTACGGAGTGATTTTTCGTGGTTGCTTTTCACGTTCTTCCAAACCATCTTTTGCTCTGACTTTTCCTTGTTTCTCTCTTGGTTTGGCTTGCTGGATTGTTGTGCTTCGTGGAGGGGTTTGTTTGTTCCGGGGGAATTTTGGTTGCTCGCTCGTGTTCTTATTGTTTTTGTTGTGTTCGGAAAACAATAACTTTTTCGGGGCACGGTTGATGAGTCCGGGAATAGATAACTATCTGTTAAAACCTTTGCTGTAATAACTGCTATGTGATCATAAAACAGCAAATTTTGTACATCTCGCCACATAATTAAAACAAATTTTGTCACAGAAACTAATAAAACATGGTGTATGCCGGGATGCATATTAATTCATGGGTATTTCTTTAATCTTTTCTCTCTCTACGCATCTCTGGTAACTTCTCTTAATATTCATGGATGTATTCTGCGGAATTTCAGTGTCATAATCAGGGTGTCGACGTCATATTCTCTCGTTACGTCACACCTGTGATGCTGATACTTAAAGAGAGTATTAAATATTTTAACATAGAGAGGCATTTTTAAGGTACTCTTTCAATTTGTTGCGGTTCCATAAGGCACTTCCCTGTTCCCTTCATATTTTTGTCATGAGAAGTAGTTCCAACCATTTAACTTCAATACCCGAAATTAGCAGCACCTTATATGTTTGCATTTGCAACAAATAAACAGCCAATGTAAATTCTCTATACTTCTATTCTGTCCCTCCTAGACACAGAATAATAAATATAAAGAGAACTCAGATCGCACAATGTCTTGAATGTTCAATTCTGTTAGTTCTCGTTGGATGCAGTCCTGAATTAATTTTAAATAATGTCAATCTTGTGACAGTGGACGTCTCTAGCGCCAATCTTCTGCACGATGATTTCTTTGTTTACGTCAAGAGAGGTCAAGCAATGGCTCGTCAAACTACTTTAGTTATCATTGGTGTCACAGTTGGTGTGGCCTTTGGAATTTTTATTGCTTCCCTTGTATTTTTTGGGATAAGGTGGTATAAGAAGCATGCTCGTCTTACACATTCTGCAAAAGAGAGTAGTTTAACCACTCTTCCAATACGCACAAATGGATTAGGAACAAGCACTGACTTTAGTGCATCTCTTACAAGTTCCATATCCAATTCGATGTCAGAAAATCTGCAAAGAACCTCCAATTTCTCTTGGTGGAGTCATCAAAACAAAGATCGATTTTCTCCGACATCTAGCATTTCAAAGTACTCATACAAGTATGTATATCTCTCTCTCTCTTTTCCTATCCATTTCTTTCCATCAAATCTTTTTGTTATTGGATGGCTACTATCAGAGTGAAAAGCTTATTAATCATTGGTATTAAAATATGCTGATTGTTTGTGGTTTTGTGAAGGCGCTGCTGTCTCTTTAATTCTAACGAAGTTTTATTGTGTGATAGAGAATAATATGAAAAAAAAAAAAGAAAGAGTAGGAAAAGTAGGACTGGGAATTGCATATTAAATAACTTCTACGAAGACATGAACATTGGTAATGGTATATCTGATGCTTTACATGTCCAGAGAAATCCAAAAGGCCACACAGAATTTCACCACTATTTTGGGACAAGGATCATTTGGCACAGTTTATAAAGCTACAATGCCTACCGGAGAGGTGGTGGCTGTAAAGGTGCTTGACTCTAATTCTAAACAAGGGGAGAAAGAATTCCAAACAGAGGTGCGAGAAAAAAAATACTTTGATCTTGATGCTAGATTAAACATTATTGAAAAAGATTCTATAATTGCTGTTTCATTTCCTTGCCTTGTCCCTACCTTTTCTAATCGCTTGGTTTTCAAGAAATCATGGTTGATTTGATGGTTGTTGTTTGTTGTTTTGGCCTAAGTCAAAACTATAAATTTGAAGGAACTTTATGCATCATGATAATTTAAATTGGCCATAAGTAGCCTGTGTTTTGAAGAGGAACTTGTTCACATTAACTTAAAAAAAATTAGTCAAGTTATATAAATGTCAATCAGTACTAACTCTTATTTTGGTCATCATTCTTGAATGACCTAATCTAAGAAATTCTTGGAGTTTGTAAGCACATTGTTCAATGTGATTATTAGGATTGGCACATGATAGCCTACAAGGGCAATTAATTCCTTTATTTCATCAGAAAGAAGACATTATTATTTTGAAATGGCACCGGATGGCCATACTTCAACCTGGTTTTGTTATACTGAAGAAACTTGTTTGAGAAACTCTGACTATAACTTAAATCTTTCTTTAGTCAAGCTTGTTGAATTTTCTAATGTTACAGGTGCTTTTGCTGGGAAGGTTGCATCATCGGAATCTTGTGAATTTAGTAGGATATTGTGCAGATAAAGGACAGCGTATTCTGGTTTATGAGTTCATGAGCAATGGAAGTTTGTCAAACCTTTTATACAGTAAGTTGAAGATCTCTTGCACATCTAAAGAACTTCTATTGTTATGATAACTGTATATTGAGACTAACTTGATATTGCCATCAAATATAAGGGGAGATTTTTTTTCAGTGTTGGTCTTCCAAAGATACAACTTCTCATTTAGTTCCCCAATCAAATTGGTCCCTTTAATGAGCATTTGTAACTCTTTAGTGCACTAAAGTCAAGCTCTAAATCTCTTAACACAACTGATGTTAGGGTATTGACGATGAAGGCACCTGGCCAAGTTCATATCACTCATTATCAGCCACATGTGATTCTACTTTTTCTTGAGAAAGTGTTAACTTTGATTTAGGAAAAATGTTTTGGGGACTAAATTAAGAATAAGAGGCTTGATCTTTTGATGATCAAATTAAGAAAAAGTAATCTTTCAGAAAGTAAGAAACTAAGTTGAGGGACTTTATATTTGGAGGACCAAATTGAAAACAAAAGAATCTATCAGGAAATAAATAATCAATGTACTCTAGCGTTTGTTGATATATGATTATTATATGGGGAAAATGCAAGTGCACCTCTTCAATTTTAAGAATCAAAGATTAGTCTTCTAACCTGTCATCCTCCTGCATTTAAAACTGTCCCACCAACACAAGATGTCAGGTCACACCTTTCCTTAGCCACATGGCATGCCTCCATTGGTTTAAAAGTGAGCATGGGCAGTTAAAATATTAAAAACAAAAAGGCATGGGTTGTGATGATATACCCCAACTTAGATCCTGACATTCACAAATGCTAGAGGATGAAAGCATAGGAGGGTAATTGATTGTTTTTAACGTTGAAGGGGGTGTATGAAAATGATCTTCATAGTTCAGGGGGTAATTTATATTTTTGCCTTGTTATTTTGTTTTGTCCCTGGCTGAGACATACAAGAGCATATGTGATGTAACACACACTCACACACACTTGCACGGTGCTGGACAGAGGGAAAGAGTAGAGAGAAATCAGAAATAAGGAAGAAGAAATGAGGAAGATGAAGACAGAACAGTGGGGCAGCAAGGGGTAGAGGCAGAATGCAGAGGGAGAGAGAAAGCTATAAGATTTCACACATAATACTCATTCATTCATCAAAAGTGTTATTACAAGAGCAAAGCCTAATCTATTTAAACTAAACTTTCCTATCTATTAAGGAAACCTTGATAACTTGGCTAGATAAAGCTAAGGTTCAGATTTCCCTCTTTACAAAGGTATTAAAATAATGCAAAAGTAACTTACTTTTTCCTAGATAGGTTTCTTGCAAGCAACATACAATGATAATAAGCTACTAGCCTGGGTGTCTTCAAATATGTTGTTCTCATATTTCATCATTCTCCCTTGCTTGATGGAACTCTCCTCCGGAGAGTTAAAAAAAAAAGTTGATGTAACTCCACTAGAGCACGATGTAGGGAATTCCTCCCGGTAGCAACTTGATAGAAGAAGAGATATAGATGAAAAGAGAGACTGATTTCATTCATATCCTTCATTGCACCCTAAATACCCTATTTATAGAGAATATATCAAAATACCTAGACTACCCCTTTTATCCTTAATTCCCCCAATTACCCTTTTTATTTCCAATTCCCATATTCCCATGTATCAGTGTACTTCCCCTTAAAAGAGATCATTGTCCTCAAGGATTAGTACAAAGATGAAAAGTTAAAACCTATATCTAATATATGACTTCTTCTGGTGCCATCTCCTCTTGAGCGTCTACAAATAGCTCTGCTTTGTCTTCAACAATGAGGGAGAAGACCTACAAATCTCGGCAACGGTGTGCATTGTTGAATTTGTCATCACACTAATAACACAAGCCCTTACGCCTACGATCATCCATCTCACTCTTTGAAAGTTGTTTTGAGGGCCTAGAGGATGCCGAACTGGAGGTGCTAAAGGATGGGTTCTGTTTGAATTTGTTTGTTAATGGGCTTGTTGTGGATATGGGCTTATTAGCCGAGTCAATGGTGGACATAGGCTCAGTAATCTGGTCATTGGTAGATATAGGTTTAGTAAGCGTGTTACCCTTATAACCCGATTGGGAGAAGACTGGAGATCGAGAGATTGCAGAGGACATGAGCGCAATGGAGAAAGTAGAAGTCGTTGTCGCACTAGGGGCGTGTTTGTGAATCGCACGAATAGCTGCCATTTGCCTCTGGGCCAATTTCATTGTGCTTGCCAAGGAAGACGGTTGAAGGCTTAAAACACTCTGTTCCACATCAGTCTGCAAGCCTTCAATGTAGCAATTCATGGCTGCTGCCTTTAATAAGTTGACTTCTGTAAGCAACTCATCGAATTTCTCCTCATATTCTTCAACAGAGTCTTGCATCTGCAACTTCTTTATAGCAATCATGGGGTTTTCATCTTTTATATCCCCAAATTTAGTTTCCATTTCGCAAAAGTATTCCTCTTATGATATCTCGCCCAAACGCCTTTATTTAGTAAAGGCTAAGTGCTAACGCAGGGTATGTTTTTCCAAGTAGATGCTAAGAAGACGAATACACTGGTCAACAGGTGTCACATTCATGTCAAAAAATTGGCAGCAATGGTAGGCCCACCCTTAAAAGTCAGTGCCATCAAATTTGGGAAATGCGACTCTGCTACTCTTAGTAAGAACAGAGTATGATTTGGGTGGTGTGGGAAGGAGACCTTGGAAGGAACTGGACTGAGGCAGTGGTGTGAAAATGGGGGGAGGGGGTGCTGAGGCAAAAGGGATTGTTGGTCGAGATAAAGGGGGTGGTGGTGGGATTGCTATTGGGGGCGGAGGGAAAGAAGTTGTAGGTCGAGGGAGAGCGACAGAGGGTGTTTGGGAAGGTTGCTGGGAGGGTTCACCAACTTGAAGTGGAGGGAAACGTAATGGTTGATTTGCTAGCATAGTAAGCTTATCAAAAATCTCCTTAATAAACTGAGACAAGGTAGTTTTAATCTCAGATATATTATTAGCGTGTTGGTCTAGAACTTGTTGAGTACTTTGAAGTAATAAGGATTGCATTTCCAAGCGATGTTCCAAGTCGTCAACGCATTCAGTCGAGGACCGCGTCTCCGGCGGAGACATGATCGGAGAGATGGCTTTGATACCTTGATAGAGGAAGAAGAGAGATATAGACGAAAAGAGAGACTGATTTCACTGACATCCTTCATTGCACCCTAAATACCCTATTTATAGATAATATATCAAAATACCCAGACTACCCCTTTTATCCGTAATTCCCCCAATTACCCTTTTTATTTCCAATTCCCATATTCCTATGTATCACAGCTAATCTAGATATCCTTTCCAACATACAAGATAGTAGAAGATGAGACTATGTGGAGAGTAAGCAATGTGATTATAGTGATTTGGAAAACCTTCCAATGAACAAGGTAGTTGTAGAGGCTGTTATCAAATGGGAAAGCAATATAATCTTTCATAACCACAACTTCTTTTCCAGCAAATGTTGTGGCACATGGATGATTGGAAGTAGGAATTTGACAAAGTTGAACACTCCTCTTGTCGAGATCCTTAACTTGATAAATCTCTAAGGCTTGCAATTCAAGATCTTTGGCCACCAATTTCTAACCTTGATTCAATTCAAGACTCATGCTTTCATATTTCATGGAGTTTTCTTTTAAATCAGCATCATTCTCTTGTTTCGTAATAACATTTGTGCTAGCCTCAATTATTGCCTTGACTTCTTCCATAACTAAGCTTCCAATTTTGAGACCACTAATGTTGTTAGTATCTTTTTTTTGTGTAACTGACATAGGTGAAGCTTTTTGATGAGGATACTATTTTCTAATGCCACAAAAGAATCATGATCCCCTTTTGGTCTTTACAAAGTTTTTCCCACAGCACACTTATGTACACAAAAGAGCAAAATTAGATTTGGTACTTGGAATGTTGGGACATTAAATTGTAAATCTGTAGAGGTTGTAGGGGTTATGATTCAAAGGAAAATTAATATCCTTTGCTTGCAAGAAACAAAATGACGTGGAGAAGAAGCTAAGGATATTCAAGGTTTCAAACTTTGGTATACAGGAAAAGTAAGTGCACGCAATGGAGTAGGCATCATTATAGATAAGGAGTGAAAGAAGAACGTTGTAGAAGTTAGCAGAATTGGGGACAGAATTATTTCTTTAAAAATGATAATTGGACGTGAGACTGTTAATATTGTTAGCGCTTATGCGCCGCAAGTCGGGACAGAAGCCAGTCTTAAGGAATTATTTTGGGAGGATCTGGAGGGGTTGATTCGACACATACCACAGAGTGAAAAGATTTTTATTGGAGGAGACTTTAATGGGCATGTCGGGAGGGAAGCTGGTCAGTATGCGAGGGTGCATGGTGGTTTTGGTTTTGGAGAGCTAAACAATGAAGGACAAACTCTTCTTGATTTCTCATTGGCGTATGATTTTAAGATTGCCAACACTTGTTTCAAGAAGAGAGATGAGCATCTCATCACTTACAAAAGTGGAGCCTCAAGGTCACAGATTGATTTTCTTTTGGTTAGGAACGCAGATAGAAAACTTTGTAAAAATTGTAAGGTGATCCCCGGAGATGCTGTAACGACACAACATAGGGTCCTAGTCCTTGATGTGTGTATTATGAGTAAAATCCAAAAACGTCGACAAGTAGTAACACCAAGGATTAGGTGGTGGCAATTAAAAGGTGAGAAGCAAGATATTTTCAAGCGAAATCTTTTGGATAAAGGAATTTGGGAATCTCAGGAAAGTGCTAACATCATATGGGAGGATATGGCTAAAAAGATACGGGAGGTTGCAAAAGTAGTTTTGGGAGAATCGAAAGGTTCTGGTCCGAGAGATAAGGAGTCTTGGTGGTGGAATAATAGTGTACAGGACAAAATCAAGTATAAGAAGAATTGTTTTAAAGCCATACATTTGTGTAACAATGAGGAAAATTGAGAGAAGTACCGTATGGCTAAGAAGGAAATTAAGAGAGCTGTGGGTGAAGCTCGTTCTAAAGCTTTTGAAGAATTTTATAAGAACCTTGAGACGAAGGAAGGAGAGCAAAATATTTATAAGATTGCCAAGAGTAGGGAAAGAAAATCAAGAGATCTAGAATAGGTAAGGTGTATTAAGGATGAAGAGGGAAGGATTTTAGTTATAGATGATGAAATTAAAAATAGATGGGAGACTTATTTTTCTAAACTTTTCAATGATGGAGAGGATTCATCTAGTAACTTGGAGGATTTAGTAATTGTTGAAGGAGAATAAAATTTGTCATTCTATCGAATAATACGTGATAAGGAGGTAAAGGAAGCTCTTAAGAAAATGGCAAATGGTAGAGCCAACGGACCTGATTGTATATCTATTGAAGCGTGGAAATGTTTAGGTGAAGAAGGGGTGAGATGGTTAACTAAGTTATTTAATGTGATTTTACGGTCCAAGAAAATGCCTGATGAGTGGAGGAGAAGTACATTAATTCCTATTTATAAAAATAAAGGAGATATTCAGAATTGTACTAACTATAGAGAGATTAAACTCATGAGCCACACAATGAAATTGTGGGAGAAAGTAATTGAGCACAGGTTGAGATTGGAGACAAGTATTTCTGAGAATCAATTTGGTTTTATGCCAGGTAGATCAACTACAGAGGTGATTTATCTACTAAGGGATTAATGGAAAAGTATCGTTGTAAAGATAAAGATCTACACATGGTTTTTATTGATTTGGAAAAAGTTTATGACCGTATACCAAGAGAAGTGCTTTGGAAAGCGTTGGAAAAAAAGGGAGTACGGATTGCTTATATTAAAGCCATACAAGATATGTATGAGGGGGTAAAAACTAGTATAAGAACGCCTAGTGGTCAAACAAAAGATTTTCCTATAAAGATTGGACTACATCAGGGATCATCTCTGAGTCCTTATTTGTTCAACTTGATTTTAAATGTTTTGACGGAACATATTCAAGAGGAAATCCCGAAATGTATGCTCTTCGCGGATGATATAGTTCTTATAGTAGAGACAAGAGAAGAGGTTAATTGCAAACTTGAGTTATGGAGGAGGACATTGGAGTTGAAAGGTTTTCGTCTGAGTAGAAGTAAGATGGAATATTTATATTGTAAATTTGGTAAAGGACTATTCGAAAATAATTTGGAAGTAAAATTGGGAGATCAAATTATACCTCAAGTGGAAAAGTTTAGATATTTGGGAGCCATTATTCAAAATGATGGCGAAATCAGTGGAGATATTTCACATAGAATTCAAGCTGGGTGGTTTAATTGGAGAAAAGCTAAAGGAGTTATTTGTGACCGTAAGGTGCCTAATAAACTTAAAGGAAAGTTTTATCGCACTGCTATCAGACCGGTAATGTTATATAGTAGTGAATGCTGGGCTCTAACGGGACAGCAAGAGCATAAAGTTGGAGTAGCAGAGATGAGAATGTTACGATGGATGTGCGGATATACACGTAAAGATAAAATTCGAAATGAGCATATACGCGAAAAAGTGAGGGTGGCACCTATTGAGGAAAAAATGGTAGAAAATCGGTTGAGATGGTTTGGGCATGTACAAAAAGACCAAGGGAGGCACCAGTGAGAAGAGTGGAACATATAACTTTGAGTCCGATTAAGAGAGGTAGAGGAAAGCCTAAGAGAACACTCTTGGAAGTTGTTGAATGTGATGTCTTAATTAATAATATTCCTAAAAGCTTGATAAATGATAGAGCACAATGGCGTCTTGCAATCCATGTAGCCGACCCCACCTAGTGGGATAAAGGCTTGTTGTTGTTGTTGTTGTTGTACACTTATGTACACACTTAAAAGCTCCTAAGATTTCATCAACCTTACTACCCATGTATTTCTTGAACTCTTGATTTTTTCTTTCCCCATCTTCCTTACCAGCCTTACGAGATTCCTCAAGGGCAACTATTAGTGATTCAAGACATAATAAACACAAACTAAACTCTCACAAATGATTTATTCCACATATGATAGGTCTGAACAGGAGGAACCATGCAAAAAAAAAAAAACCACAAAAAAACAATGAACTAACGGGTTTTGAGATGGTCATTGGCTTACGAACAAGGCTTTAAAAGCCTAAAAGTTGTACTTTTACCCCAAATAATGCTTTGAATGATGATTTGGGACCCTCAAGTTGCTCAAAACTGTAGAAAACTCTTTGAAAGCATCCAAAATGCAAAAAAAATTCAGATTCTAGGAACTATGCACGTCAGCGCATGAAGTCACGTGCAAGGACTGTCGCTGGCGCGTGAATTCCACACATAAAACACTCCACTGGCACGTGGAGGCGCGTGCGACGGAGAAAGGAGGTGATACTTTGAGTTCTGATTGGATTCCTGCTCTTGAACATGATGGTCAGGGTGGTTTAGCGATTTGACATTGGGAAGTGGGGGTTTTTGGGTAGGCAGCGTGGAATAGGGTCTGCGAGGTTTTCAAGTGAGTTTTATGTGATTTTCAGGTGACGGAAATGACCAAAGAACGTAGGAACACAAGCTTTGATACCATACTGATGTAACACACACTTACACATACTTGCATGGTGCTGACAGAGGGAAAGGGTAGAGAGAAATTAGAAATAAGGAGGAAGAAATGAGGAAGATGAAGACAGAACAGTGGGGGAGCAAGGGGGAGAGGCAGAACGCAGAGGGAGAGAGAAAGCTATAAGATTTCACACATAATGCTCATTCATTCATCAAAAGTGTTATTACAAGAGCAAAGCCTAATCTATTTAAACTAAACTTTCCTATCTATTAAGGAAACCTTGATAACTTGGCTAGATAAAGCTAAGGTTCAGATTTCCCTCTTTACAAAGTATTAAAATAATGCAAAAGTAACTTACTTTTTCCTAGATAGGTTTCTTGCAAGCAACATACAATGATAATAAGCTACTAGCCTGGATTTCTTCAAATATGTTGATCTCATATTTCATCAATATGCTTTTATTATTTTTTAATATCTTCTTTCTTTTGTATCCTAGGTGAAGAAAAGGCTTTGAGTTGGAATGAAAGGCTTCAAATTGTTATTGATATTTCACACGGAATTGAATATCTTCATGAAGGAGTATGTTTTTTTTAAAAAAAGATATATATTTCTTGTACGTTATGTGAGAATACATTTGTTTAATATCAATATGCATGGAACAGGCAGTCCCACCTGTTATACATCGTGATTTGAAGTCTGCCAATATATTGTTAGATCATTCAATGAGAGCTAAGGTAAGCTTTCTTTCGTGTGATTTGATATGTTAGATTTCCAATGTGGTTTCTAAAATTTGCATATGATATTCTATCCTTCCATGTTATTGTGATTCAATAAATCTAGTAATTTTCATTAATAAAAGAAGAATTTCAAGGGCATTTGTTTAAGAGATTTTATAGTGATTTTTTTTTTGGTTATTTGCTTAGTAAAAAGAATTTAACATTGAAGTTATCAAATGCATTGACGATTATCTTCATATACATCACACCTAGCCTACATTCCTTTCTCGGTTTCCCCAAGGTTGGAAGATCTATGTTTTGCATATGGGGGTTAGTACTGGATTGCTGGTTATATTATCTTCGGTGAATTTATGTATAACTTACTTTTGTTGTTCCTGTTCCCACAAAAGCAATTTGAGCGGCTGGTATCTTGCCTATCCTGTGTAAACAGTTGAGTTGAGTAGACGCAAAGTACATCTCTAGCCACATCAGAAGTCTAAAGAGAAGACTGGACTTTTCGATTTTGATAGTCTTAAAAAGACCGGAGGGGGGGGGGGGGGGGACCCTTCTCATTCATTTCCCCGCACTTCACCTTTTCAAAATCTTCTATATCATACCCCACTGGTTCTTATAGGTCAGGTGTAAATTATAGAGGTGACTTGTGATCTCTAACTTTAAGTTGTTTTGGTTAATGTGAAACGCCATCAAATTATTGACAAGCGGAAATTTTTTAGTAATGTATAGATGATAAATATATATATGTATATATAAATATAATTATTTATATACTTGTTTAATAGTATCGATTGGCCCTGTTGCCTAACATTTGTTGGCCACTGCTCTCTTTCCCTCCTCTGCCCCTTGTGTATTTCCTCTTCAATTTTTATCGCTAGGAGGCAAATTCCTGCTTAATAACACAGAAGATTTTGCCAGACTTATTCTTACCCCATTCATAAGAAAGTTTTTTTTTTTTTCTTTTTGGGGAGTTTATACTTATCTTGTCCACCCCAAGCAGTTTGCTTTATATATATTCTTTTCTCGTAGGCTCATGTGATATGACTTTCTAACATGTCATAGTTGCTCATTCTTGTGATAACTTCAACGTAACAATCAGGGAAAAAAAAATTATTGTGACTGTGGATGCTAGCGTTTTAGTTTGAATCATCTATGATTATATATCTAAACTATTTTCCAAATTGTGATTGTGTAGGTTGCTGATTTTGGGCTGTCAAAGGAAGTGATCTTTGATGGCCGGAATTCAGGCCTTAAAGGTACATACGGCTACATGGACCCAGCATACATTTCCACAAACAAGTTCACAATGAAGAGTGACATCTACAGTTTTGGTATAATCATTTTTGAGCTCATTACAGCCATCCACCCGCATCAAAATTTGATGGAATATATTAACCTTGTAAGAATTTCTTTCTTTTTTTTTCTTTATGCCATGGAAATCCTTGATACTCGCATTGTAATCCATCCTCCTAGATCTCCTTTTGGGTTTCTTCTAATTGGCTCATCTCTTTCTGTAAGGCTGCTATGGATCATGATGGCGTGGATGAGATACTTGACAAACAACTTGTAGGAAAATGCAACCCTGAAGAAGTAAGGCAGCTTGCTAAAATTTCATATAAATGTTTGCACAAATCTCCTAGGAAACGCCCCTCCATTGGTGAGGTTTCACAGGGCATATTGAGAATAAAAGAAAGGCACCTTGTGAAAGAAGATACCTTGTCATTTGCAGGCAGTAACTTTTCCAGAGCTTTGAGTCGAATAGAGGATCAACAAGTTGAATTAAATAGGTTAGCTACCATGAACCACAGAGAAACTGGGTGAACACAATTGCTTTTACTTGGAGTGGAATCTCTTTCTGTACTCGTTTGGAAACAACTGAGATGTACAGGAGATTGATGAAACAACTACGAAATTTTGAAGCTACTGTCTCAGTTTTCTGCAAATGTTGTTCTTTGCTGACAGTTTCATTCACGAAGGGCGCATTCCGTGTTTGATTCTTGATAGTTCTGGACCTCTGGTGCAGGAGAGCAGAGAACCAAGCACGTTATTTTCAACAGGATAATTGATGATGATTATATCAGTTTTAAAATTCTTTGAAGTAAACCATCATCTGCCTTCCATGCTGACAAAAATCTACGTCTTTGGAGGAAAATAGGATTACGGAGAGGGCCACCGAGCAACGCAGGAATGTAGTAAAATGAAACACCAAAACCCCCCCCCCCAAAAAAAAGTGTGTAAATGTGAGAGAGAGAGAGAGAGAGAGAGAGAGAGAGAGAGCCAATTCAGACGAAAGAAAACGGCATTTTCCCTTCACTTGTTCATTTAAACAGGATAGAACCTGTCCCTTCGGGGACATCAATTTTGGAAACAAGACGGAACCCAAGGTAAATGCACATTGCTATAACGTTCTTTTGTATGGCCCTGGCCCAGTGAAATCATGAGTTTTTGTTTTTGGACCTGACATCTGAGTTGATTAACTTGCTTTGTATCCTGCGAGTAGTAATAGCAGCACTCAACGGGGATGGACCTGCGTACAGGTCTTCGGTGCCAGTGCCTCACATGGAAAATTCCATTTTGCTTATTTTTATTTATACAATGTATATAATATAGGTGATCTCCATGCTCCCTCAATTTTTTATTGTTAGAGAAATTATCACTTTTGATTTATATTTTTTTATAAGTAAAATTACCCATTATGATAAACATTTATTGCATATTTTTTAAATCACCCCTCGTAATTTACATTAACGACAAACAATTAATGTATACTTATGTTGATTAATATAGGGCATTTCAGTTTACTTTTTTATTTTTAAACATAATTATTATAATTAATTGACTTTTTTAACTGTGAGATATAGGGCCTGTTTGGAAACTTGTTTTGAAAATAGTTTCTGTTTTCAGAATTAGAACAAAAAAATTTGTTTGATAATATATTTTTAAAATGTGTTTTTGAAAAATAAAAAATAAAATATTGTTTTGGAGAACAAACAAATGAAAATAACTTTTAAGTGTTTTAAGATTATTGTTCTGGAAAACAAGAGAAAATGAGAAAAATACCTGTTTTTATTTTTATTTTTTTTATTTTCAAAACATATTTTATAAAATATCAATTTTTAAAATAATAAAATAAAAATAACTTCAAATAGTCCTGTAGTATTTTCTCTTGTATATATAAAAATGGAGAGAGTATTTAATAATATTAGTCCTAATTCCCAATATGCGTACACGATGTATTTGTATGTTACCCAACATACTAAAATTTGTGGGTCCCTCTCAGCACTAGAGTGGATGAAGTTCTGCTGGTTCAATTTGCATACAGCATAGCGTTAAGCCACGGTCAAGCATGATGCTTCATTTGCTAGAAAGCCATTTAGACGTAATGTATAACACGAAAATTTAGATTCGATTTTCACACACTTGGTGATATTTCTGCAAGTAATCTCGAACCAAATCGCAAATGATGACTTTCACTTAACTACATTTACATTGTTTAGAAGCATGGTACTTTTGAAGCCCTTTGAAGAGAAGGGATTCAGGGACAAATTTTCAATCTTTTGTGGCCAGGGGATTGGGGGTGCGTCGTGACGAATGCACCACTCACACCTTGAGTATGGAATCAAATCTCACAAAATAATTTATAGTAGCAGTAATAATTTAAGGCAACGGAAGAATTTTAGCAACACACAAACTGTTTATAGCTTCCCAAGAGAAACACTGTATTTGCATCAAGGCAAACTTATTTTCGTGTATCTCTATGATCTGATTTATTCATCATGCTAACAAGTGAACATAAAGAGGAAACATATTGAGAACACAATCTCCACATCTATTGGTACCTCTACATGCTGATGCAAGAGCTTTCTCCGCCAACCTATTCATATTATATGGCAACTAAATACTCCTGCTCAGAACACGGAAATAAATCTTCTGCATCTCTTTATGTCTATAGTTCAGGCTATCACCTGACACATCGAATTCTTTATTTAGAATTTTAATGGTTCCCACCATAATTTAAATGGATGATGCCCCTAAAATTGGCACGAAGTTCCAAGCCTCTGCCTCTGGCCCACAAGCCGTCGCTTGCGACTAACAAAAGCTGGACTCAACAACCTCTGAAAATTCTCGAGAAAATGGTTCCACTTCTCTTCATCCAAATCCGATAGCTTCACAAAACTACTATTTGCAGGCAACTCATTCACACTCCTGTTTCCAGATGATGTGCTGGCCAAACAGCCAGTCTTTTGCTTTACACCCTGGTGCTGCCAACTTTTTTCACCGACAGTAGTGTTTCTCATAGACACCAACAACTTCGAAATATTAGGCGCCCAATTTTCTTCAGGAACAGTGTATTCATCAGACCTTGAGGGCAACTCCTCCCCTTCATTCTCTCCTTCGTCCTCCATTAAAATCTCCTCCAGTTCAGAAGAAAAAGGGTTTCTGCCATTTCTAAACCTGGTTCCACGTTCACCTGAGCTTTCTGTCAGTTGCTCCTCTAAATTTGCAGTATAGTCCAGATCATGATCCTCACAGTCTATATGAAACTGAATCACGTCTTTGTCTCCTACTTCTGCCACAGGAGAAGAGAATTCTTCCCGATCTAACAGTTCCCTTGCTTCAATACATATAAGCTCAAGCTCACTGGGCTCTTCATCGTGGCCGTTAAATTCCCTGCTCATCACGTCACCAATTTCAGCTAGACAAAGACCGAAGGCTGCTGCCTCCTTAAGGAAGATTGTACAAAGAACCAAAATCCGCAAGCATGCTTCTCGAATAACAGGCAATTCCATCCTCAGTAATTCTGAGTCACGAAATGGGTCTAGATTATATATATAATTCAGCTCATCTTCTGAGAAGGGAATTGATGCCTGTGGCCAATGGATCCACTCAAAATAAGGATCTTCCAAGCTTTCAGGTAGGCAAAGGCCATGATCAATAGGAACAAGCTCCACCTGGCCAAAACTTCCCTCATCAAGCTTCCTGACCAAAAGATTTCCTGCATGTCTGTCAGTGTTAAACATTCGTATGTCTAAGATCCCAATCCTATGCACGGCAGAAACAGGAAAACTAGAAGTTCCATGATCACTCGCATCAAAATCATGAGGAATGTACTGTTGTAGTGATGCTATCTTACTGATCTGCTGTTTTTTTCGATGCATACCATTTACCCCATCATTTATGTTAAATATAGAATGTGTGATTTTCACGAGGGCAGTGGGTGGCACGTCAGCAAAATTATCATGGTCAAGAAGGTAAGCTGAGACTTCTCTAAAACCTGTCTCCCCAACACGCACAGAACGTTTCAATCCTGGCTGTCCAAGGGCTAGGCCAACAAAGCCTTTTGGGTTGTTTGGTGCATAAGGTTCCTCATCTGCTGGTTTCACAATAGCAATATTTTCACCATGGCAGTTCCTAAAATAATACGCACCTCCTAGTCCACTCTGAATGGGGATTGGTTCAACACCAAACCTTAATCCCTTCATAATATCATCAACCAGTTGTTTTGTTTTACCAAATTGATCTGAGTAACCTAATATCTCAATTGGTCCACTCTGATCTCTCTGCTGAAGATCTCTACCAGTAGGTGACAGACATGGGGTAGATGAGCTCCTATGCAAAAAGTTCCTGGTGAGAAGAAGCGGAGAATCATTTCTAACTTCACTCAGATCATTTTTCAAGACCATATCACCACATATAAGTGAACTTTCCTCGGTTGGAACATTTAATGCAAGTCGTAGCTTAGTCTTCACAGTATGGGCATTGTCACTTCTATCTAACTCTATTCCCAAAACGCAGCCACTTTCAGTCTGCACGAATACTCGCCTCTTTCCAGAAGGCTTTCTTTCCATTCTCTTGTTCCCACAACACTCACCATTAGGGGGTCCTTTAAAGGTCGCAACAGCCATCTCAGCATGCAAACAGGTTTCCAGATCAGGATACGTGGAAGGAAAAGGAGAAGATGCAAACTTCAAAGCCAGCAGCGGAGGTGACAGTGGCAGAGAGTTCCTCTCTCAAGCAAACACTGAACTCAGATGCTGGCACTTGATGTTGCAGAGAAGAGTTTGTGCCTTGAAAAATCATAGTCAAGTTGGTAAGATCTGAAATCCCCCAACAGTTCTCACATTGGAGCAGCGTTATTTGTAACGCTTATTACACATGGTCAAACCTCTACATTGGAAATGTAACCTGGCAACAGAAACTCATTAAAAATAAACAAATAAAAAGATATATAACTGGTAGAGGTTAGTGGTTGCACTTAAATTTATGCATTTCAGTATGAATCTTGATGTTTAGAGAAGAGGAATGAAAGAGGATAATTAAACTTTAACATGTAAAGACAGTCAGCCATTAAATAATAGGAGGTATCAATTATTATAGTTTCACGGAGGAAGGCTAAGTTCATGGATATCCACACCATTAGTGTAAAATGGAAATACAACATCTTACTTGAGCTACTCCTACGCAAATAAATTATGCTAGAGTTGCAGCAATTGCATGAAGTGGGCTTGTGAATCAGAAAAGATGCAATGATCATTATCGGCCTTGCCATGTGGGAAAAAAGGTTCAGTCATGACACTGTATAGTTTGGTTCGATACAGTTGTTCAGAAAAAACATACACTTGTAATGTCTCAAATTTTAGTTTTAATTAAGAAACCAGATAGTATGAATATAAAAACCAGCACATAAACTTTTTTTTACACCACAAATTTCCTTTCAGCTTTTTTCATCATCTTGATCTCAATTGTTCATAAATTAGCAAGCCTTTGAAAAAAAAAAAAAAAAACCTAATACTACCCTGGCTTCATTTTAGTGCCAAAACACATACCTTAGAAATTATTATTCAAAAGAATCAAAAACCATAATTAATTAGAGCCTTGCAACAGCCCTAACAGCCAAACTACTCACCTAAAAATAAACTTCGTAAATCAGACAAGCCAGTCATTCCATCCATGTCATGTTTTATTATCGAACTCCAAGATCTGACTATGTAGCACAAATTGGGAGATTCAGAAACAAATGGAACGCACAGAAGTGATGCGCGTATCCATGAAATCAAATTTTCCGCTGCTTCTCTTGGAGCAGTAAAGGGCTTGCTACTTCTGGGCCTCTAGATATTACTTTTACTTTTTATTCTTATTCAAAATTTTAAATTTTTTTATTTTTAATGAAACAGAATACAAAATAAAAATTTAGATTAACAAATTGAATAGTCAAAATTTGATAAATTTTATATTGTTCCTCTTGAGGGGCAGAGGAACCCGGTTCCTCACATGTCCATTGAAAGGCCTAAGCGAAATGCCTAGATAATGAGAAAAATGACGTCTCATTTCAAATAAGCATTAATTTACTCTTTAATCAGTCGAATAACATTCAAATAATCAACATGAGAGTAAATTTTTTTTTTATTTTTTTTTTTATCAAGTCGTCAACTTTAAGGGCGGGGATGACATAGCGATTATACGCCAGAAAGCTTGAAGAAAACTTAAACAAGAAATTCACAGATCAATCATTTAATGCTAGAAGGTCCACAAAAACACACAGGCATGTCGAACTGATAAGTCGGTGAAAAGGATTGGAAAAATTTACTGAAGTAATTCAGAGATCAACTATATCTAACACTCATAATCTTTACTAGCAAATTTATAAATCCAATGGATAAATTCTATTGCGAAAACAATTAAACTTAAAGTATAAATAGTTAATCGGATGGGATTCCCCCCTGCTTCAGGCTCCGGTGCGAGAAAACATGCCATTCCCCACGCAATACTGGCCTTTCTTAACATCTATTCTGAGAACTGAAGATTTTGGCCTTGTCAGTGTAAAAGAAAAGAAGACAAAAAAGGAAACCGTTCGATACCTAGAAAAATAAAAGTCGAACCCAAAAATATAGAGGAAGAAAATAAAAACACCAAAACTTGGTTCAACTCGATGTTTTTCCAAACCGAAACAAAAGAAGAAGCGACAATCACAGGGTCGATACTGAGTCAGTTACAATCAAAATTGCGAAAACAAAAGGCGAAGAAGAGACTCACCGGCGACAGGGAGATCAGACAGGGGAGGGCAGAGTTCAGGCGGAGCCCCCACCGCGGACAGCGGGCCGATATTGGAAGAAAGGTTGAAGATGAACAGCCAGGATTGGACAGATTGATGATCTACATCAAAAGCCGGGAAAGAAGCGATGGGTTGGTCAGTTTGGCACTCCCGCCATCGGAAGTTTGTCTAACTTCCCTTCGATAATAGCGAGACAGTGCGACTACCACCTCCGGGGTTCAACGGATTTTTTATTCTTTAATGATGCTTATTTGCTTATGGTTCTACTTTTCTTATTTCTTTTACTGTCATGAATCGACAACATAATGGCAACAGATAATGATACCTCACGCACATCGTTTCGCCACGTGGACCCCTTGGAACCTCCGGAAACCACGTGGACCTACTACAAAATTGCTGTCTATTTATTACATCAAAATGTAAATTACAGCATATTATATTATACTCTTGGCATAAATTTAGTAGAAGACTTTAATGATGACGATATGAAAATTTTATTAATGTCTTATTTTTTTCAATAATAATAATAATAATAATAAGGTTTTGTGCACTAATAAATTTTTAAAAATTTAAACATTACTTTTAAAAAGTTATCGATGCTTTTTGACAAAAAAATTATTGTTATAAATATTTTTGATATTATGTGAATGTCTGTCTGCGTTTCAGTTTCTCCAACACCTTTTTATTATTTCAATATATATATTTCAACTATTCTTATTTTATATACTTTATTTATTCCAATTAGTTACATCTGTGCTCATAAATAAGAGTCATTTTAGTTATATTCAACATATTAAAATGAGAATCATTTCTTTTCTCACTATCTTAACATTCTCTTATTTTAATATTTCTCTTCTTCTAAATTTTTATTTATTTTATAATACATTGTCAACACAAATTGTTCTACTCCTAGCATTATTAGGTCTGTATTTTTATTTTTATTCTTTAATTTACTTTCACTTATCCTATTAGTGAATTGTAAATTAATATTTATGTCAATGAACATCTATGATGTGAAGGGAAGCACGCTCTCTTTAAAATGAGCTAATCTCAATGACATATTTACTTGTTATTTATTTATCAATTTTATTTACTCAGTTATTTTCTTCTTCTCCTAAATAAAATGCATATTATGTCTCACATCTAGAGGAATGAGACACAACTTAAATTTTAAAAAATGAGGATTCTAAATTAATTCACAAATAACATAGAATGGATTTGAAAGTTATCCATACATAATATATAATAGATTTAGAAGTCATCCATAAATAACATATATTGGATGTGGAAGTTATTCACAAATAAGATGGAGTGAATTTAAAAGTTATCTACATATAATATAGATTGGATTCTAAAGTTATTCAAATTATATAAAATGAATTCTAAAGATATCTATAGAGTTTAAATGGATCTTGAAATTATTCACATGATATAATGTGAATTTTAAAAATATTTACATTTAATTATTTATTTATTTCATGATAGATTTAAATTTTTTAATTACAGTTTTTTTAACCATTCTGATCATGTTGTTGAAAAAATTAGATGGATTGTTGGTATATTGTACAAAATTCAAAAAAAAAAGAAGAAGATCTAAATAACATTATTGTTGAATTTATATTGAATATTTCTAACAATCTTGAAAATACAAATAAATTAATATAGGATTAATGAATAAATAGGATCTTGAACTCTTACTCGAAAATCACCCTAAGTTCTGAACTATTAAAATATGTAAAATAAATTTTAAAATTTTAAATTTATAGCAAAATAAACTCTAGTCATTAACTTTTTTAACATCATTACTGTCTACACAGGTATTGTAACAGTGAGGGTTAAATTTGTAGAAAAAAACCCTGAACAATACCTGTGTGGACAGCAAAGGTGCTAAAAAGTTAATGATCAAAATTTATTTTGATATGAATTTAAAAGTTTATGATTTATTTTATATATTTTAAGAGTTTAGGATCTAAGATAATTTTTGAGCAATAGTTTAGGATTTTATTTACTTATTAACCCATTAATATATTTAAGATTTATATTCTTTTAATTAACGGAAATGTCATTTTAAATTGTTTTCATCTTGCATGTAATAAAAATGGATGACCACCATAGAAATTGAATTGTTCGTTGAAAAAACCACCACAGAAATAATTAAACTGAAATACATTTTTATGTTAAAAAAGGGGGAAACAAATAAAAGCAACGCATCCCTTGACCAATGTTATTTACAGCATTATATGTGGTGTTTGCACGGGCGGAACCAGCCTTACAAATGAGGGGACCATTTTTTTTTTAAATAAATGTTTGTTTATTTTTAAAAATAATTTTATTAGTTAAAATATATTATTATATGATAATTATCAGAATTATAATTGCATAAGTATTTCAAGAAAATTGAAAAAAAAATACAAGATACCATATATCTAAATGACTAAATATAATATATGTTGTTTTTAGTAAAATATATTCCCCCCAATCCTAGTTTTTAGTCACTCTCAGTGTTTTCATTTAAATTAAAAAAAATTTTAAACTTTATTAACTTTATCTAAGAATTTAAAAAATTTTTAAGTTTATCCTTATTAAATATACATATTTTAAAAATAAAACATTGTAACATTTAATAATATTCTCAACATTTAATATGAACAAAAGGATAAAAATAAACACAATAAACATTGAAATGTTTTATAAATAGAACTGAAATAAATATTCTTTCTCTACTTTATAGATAGGATTAAAGAAATAGAAATAAAAGAACTGTATGCATATTGTATTATACACATATAATACGTATAGATATATTTATATAAATAATTAGGATACAGTGACACTTTGTTTCAATAAAAAAATTAGTATAAGTATGCATATTTATAGTGTTTGAGGGGCTGGGGGGCCCGAGGACCCATGTAGGCCCGCCCCCTGGTGTTTGGGTTAGGTAGTTTTACTAAGGCACAAGGAGGCAGTGACTTTCTTGCTCCATGCCTTCTTTCATGTACATTTTTGTTGCGTCCATACCTGCCCTGTCCAATCAGGTGAAAGATAACAAACAAAAATGAAAAAACATTGAGGGCCACATAAGGAAAAATACAAATAATAATGTACAGTTTAGTTTTTGAACTCTGTATATTAGATGAGGGCTAAAAGAAAGCACTCTTAAGTCTTGGGAGTGAAAAATTTTGGCCACGTATGATAGAAAAGTTTTTTTTTATAAAATTAAAATAAAAATTAAATTAAATTGAGATTTAAAATTATATTTAATGTAAAAGCTTTGGCTCTAAAATGAGTGGATATTACTACAAAATTTGCCTTTCTTGTTCGGAGCCATCACATGTGGTTTCATTTTCTTATCTAGAATCATCCTTGGCTTCCTTCAAAAGGATGAAGCTGTCTTCATTGTTAGAACCAAAAAAATGAAAACAAAATCATTGAGACATAAGGCCAAAACCAAATCGACGACGTTGGAGGAAAGCTTCACCTGAGGCATCATCACTATGAGGAAAGAGAAGTAGGAAGTGATGAAATGGAAGGTCGAGAGAACCTGGGTAGGGAGGCGCATCGGTGGAGGTTGAAGTTGAAAGGGCATTTAAAATATATATATATATATATATATCGACACAGTAGCCAATTCTATGTTCATATATGGCTGATTCTATGGCGATGGAATTCTGATGGAATATAATAAAATTCCTTGAAGAAAGCAATTTAGATATCAAATAACTCAATTGAATGATTTCATATTTAATTTCATTTCCCTACTTGCAATTTAAAGATACCAAACATGATCTTAGGTATGTTAGATTTTGAAAACTCATAGAAGGCATACCTCAAAGGTTAAAGAGCACTCACATATAAATTATCTACTAATAAAATTCTCACATCGATAGTCAAATTTAAACTCAAGGGTATAAACAAAATCTTTATTAATTGGATCAATTTTTATTAGTTAAAAGAAAACACTCTTTAATTGATATATAGCATGGTATATCATCTATTAGTAATTATTTAGTAAACATTACCTCCTATCATTATTACAAGAGACTTCTACATATTTAATAATATAACGTTTTGTTTAAAATGTTATTTTTTTAACCTTATACCTCTGAATGACTAGAAAGCTTTCTAACTAAAACTTAACTTTTATCGAGGTGATTTTGAGATTTTATAAGAAATAATTAATTTAACTAGCTTTATTGATTTTTGTAAATTAGTTAATTAGAGGTTAAAATAAAAGAGAGCCAAGGGGGTATTACTTATAAATTATAAAAATAATCTACAAAACGAATAAATATGAAGAATTAAGGGCCAAAGATGGTTTCATTCGGACATAGCTTCGTTCATCCGTGAGTATGGTCCCTTGTTGTATGACATAAGGTCCAAATTAGCCCTTTCTTTTGGGGCCGTGTTTGGCTTACCAAATCTGGGCAGGATGAGGAGGAAGGGACTTCTCCTTCCCAGCCGTTGAGCTGTTTGGCTGCCGGAGAGGCATTCCTGGGGGAAAACAGATTCAGCCACAGAATTATGATCAATCGAAGGAATCGCGAGGAAAAAGTGATTGAAAAGCACTGATGAATTGTTGCAAAGACGAAGAGATCACGGAGGAAGAAAGTTACAGAAGAGAACGATGCGCCAATCATGATAAAAGACATTTTTTTCCCCCTTGGGCCGGCGAGATCAACAAATGAAATCTTGGTAAAGGTGTTAAAATCGAAAAAGATATTAAATTGAGTGCCGTCTTGTGGTTAATTTAAAAATCAATCAATCACAATATCTAGACTAAATTAATTGTTGTTTTCTCATTAAATTTTATTTAGCAATTAAAATCTGTATATAATAAAATTTGATTCTAGACAATAGAGTTTGAGTTCACATTCTTATGATATACTCCCTTCGATCCTTATTATATGATACTTTTAATCATTTTATGTATATTAAAAAAAATTAAGTTCTCCCTTGTTATTAAAAAAAAAAGTGATATGTATTTTCATTTTTACTTTTAGCTTTAAATAATATCATTATATTGAATACCTTTACGCTAATCAAGAAGGAGTGAAATTTAAAAAAGTGGTTTAATCATTATAAAGTATCATATATTTTAAATCAAATATTAATTTTAAAAGGTGTTTTATAATTAGAACCGAAGGGAGTATTAAACTAAATTAATGGCCATGCTACCAATTGATTTTTTTTTTTACCTAAGAAAATTCTTTTATTGAAGGCAATATTGTTTGAGACACTGTCGGGCACTAAATGTATCATAAGAATGACTTGAACAATGTATCATAAATGCATCACCTCTTCTAATGGGTATTTGAACGATGGCTTGCTACATTGTAAGGAACTAGAGCTTTTCGCTAGATCTAATCCTATTAGTCTATCAATTTTTTTTGGGCCAAAATTACCTAAAGGTGAATCACTTGGTATTGAAGCATCTAATGCCTTATATCATGGGGCCAGTCTTTTAACCTGTGTGACACTTAGATAATCTTCACTAAAAGATGCTAAGTAAGTTTGATTTGTAGAAAAGAAGGATGCTTGGCTAAATTGAGAAAGGGGAAAGCTTGAGAGCAAAAAATAGTTGAGAGAGTTTAGGAAAATGTGAAAGCTGTATTGCTTGAGAACTCAAAGATGAGAGGAACTCAAGGATGGTTTACAAATGAAGAGGGGTAAGGTATTTATAAACCTCCTCTTCATTCTAGAAAATTCTTACCTTCTTAATGGACGGTGGAGATTAAATTAATCCTATAGCTATCATTGATCTTTTGGATTTCTCCCTTTGATACTTACAATAAATATCTAGATAATTATATAGCTATCATTGATCTTTTGGATTTCTCCCTTTGATACTTACAATAAATATCTAGATAATTACATGAAAATATCTAGAGACTATCTCAAGACATGTTTGAAACATTTTAGAACATCCTGGAGTATCCTAAAATATTTTAGATATCTCCACATCCTTCCATAAGCTTCTAGAACCTTCTAAATCTTTCTAAATTCTTCTAGAATGATCTAGATATTCGAGATTGTTCTAGATACTTCTAGAATATGCTGAAATATTCTAGATTCCTCTTAAATGTCTTGAAATACTCTCTTAAGGTTAACCTGGGAGACTCTTGGAGGGTTCTGAAGCATTCCAGATCACTTGAACATCGTAAAAAGTCACAAATTGTGACATTCTCCCCCACTTAATTTCGTGACGCCTTCGTCACGCCTTCCTCCCTGTAGTGTTAGATTTGGTTAGTAAACTGCCACAAGAGGTCTTCACATTCCCAACTGGCTTTAGAGTCTAGTTGACCCTTTCACTTGATTAAGTATTCGATGTAGTTGGAAACTCCTCTCTTTTTAATCACCTTGTTAACTAAGATCTCCTCTATCTCCTTGTCATACTTGGTGACGACTGCTGTTGGTACTCTTTTGGAGATACCTCAAGATGGATCTTCCTTAACTCCGCAGCATTTCTTCTAGAGGCTAACATGAATAACAGGATGAATTTTAAGCTTAGGAGGGAGTTGTACCTGATATGCAACCTTTCCCACATGTTTGATGATAGGAAAAGGTCCTTTATATCCCTTGACCAAGCCTTTATAGACTTTATATAGTGACTTGAATTGATTTGGTAATAGCTTCACCATTACCAAGTCACCAACTTGAAACTTAGTGGGGCACTGCTTTTTATTTGCCCACTTCTTCATTATATAGGAGGCTTTGTCCAAGCTTACATGAGTGGTTAAGCTTAGGCATGACAAGGTTGTCTTCAGTTTATCACCTGTGGTGATGCATACCTGATAATACCCTAATTGAAGATCAAGCTTAGGAAGTACCTGGTCTTTCCAAGCTGATCGAAAAAGTCGACAATCAAAGGTATCAGGTACTTGTTCTTGATTATAATCTTGTTCAAGGCCCTGTAGTTGATGCACATCCGCAACAATCTATCTTTCTTCTTCTGGAAGAGGACTAGAGCACCATATGGGGTTTGGATAGATAGTTGGATATACCTTGAATCAATGAGATCTTTTACTTGTCTCTTTCACTCGACAAGTTCTGGAAGTGACATACGATAAGGTGTCAAGGCAAGTGGTTTGGCACCAGGCTCCAACTTGATTTGATGATTACCTCTTTTTCAGGAGGTAGTTTCTTTAGCAACTCATTAGGCATAACATGTTTGTACTCCTGTAGCAACTCTTGGATGCAAGGTGGCACGACTTCTTGTGGGTTAGTTATGTCATCCTCTTCTTCAGCCAATAAATGTACAGTGGCAACATAGCCTTTTTAATTCTTGAGACCCCTCTTGAATTGTAAGGTAGAAATCATTAGTTTGGATTTCTCCAAGTGCTTTAAAGGGATTGCTTAAATCATGTTAGAGTCGATGACCACTATAGACTTGGCTTCAAGAATGGGAAAGGCATGTGCTTTACAAAAGAAAGCAAATCCTAATACAACCTTAAAATCATCCATAAGGACAACAGTAAAGTCTAGCATACCTTGCCAGTTACCAATCTTTACTTTTACATCCTTGGTAATGCCAAGGACTTATTTTGTAGCGGAGTTCATTGCCTTAATGGTGCCTTTTGCCTTATTGAGTTAGATATAACATCCTGATTTTTAACCTCTGACTAATTAAACCTAATTAGGATAATTAAGTAAGTTGAGGTGGTGTGTGGCCAGTGAGGTCTACTAATCATGTTTAATTGTATTTTAGCCCAAATTTTGGGTCCGATATCAAGTCGATCTACCCAGGCATCAAAAGGAGTATAAAAGGAAGAGTAGATGTTGTTGTGCCACACATCACGGTATGGAGATCATCTGTCATAGCGCACGAACACTTTTAATGCAAGTAAGAAACCTCTTTGTGCCATGCATTGTGGCGCATTGTGCATCTACCATGGCGCATGGTCATTTTTTACAGATACAAGTTGCAAAAATGAGATAGAAAAAGAGAGAAGAGAAAAGAGAAAACAGAGAGATGCACTAAGCTCTGCTAAGGTTAACTTATGGACAACATTGGGAGTATTTTGGAGGCTATAAAACACTCAAGGTAAGTACCACACTTATTAATCTTCCCATTTCTTCCACATTTATGAGTTTATAGTTAGGGTTTGATTGTGAAAGATGATTTTCAGTCTATATAGGTTATAGATCTAAATCTATTAACTCAAGAGTTATAGGAGTGGATTAGAGTATCTAAACTTAAGTATAATGAATTTTGGTGTCTTAGGTTGTTGGGCACTATTAATATCCAAAATTTCATTTAATATGGATTTTGGGAGCATTATGATGCCATTAATAGGAGTTTAAAGGCTCATTAATGTTATTACGGACTAAAAATAGATAATAAATCTAATGGATAGGCTCAAACTCTTGTCGAGTGGACATTAGGCAATTTAGAAGTAGAGAAATGAGGGTGTTTGTAATGTTTGAGTTAGTAATGTGATGAAATTCAACTTAGTTGATTGTAGTTTTGACTCTTGGTCACCTAGTTAGCTTGAAAATTCCAAGCTTGTGAAAGCTCTTATATTAAGAGGTAAACCTTTGGCCTCTTAAAAGTTTGAGGTAACTAAGGAGAACCCTATCTTAGGTAGTTATTTATTAATTGTGTAGTATAAAGTGAATTATGTATTGAACATGTAAATTTGATTGTGAATGAATACATCATGCAATGAAACCTTATATATTTATCTACACACTTTATATGCATTTAATATGCTTAAAAGATTTCAAATGTGTTTCAAGTTGTGAAAGTGATATTCAAGGGTGAATTTCATGCTTATAATGTGTTTGATATGAGTAGTGGATAATGGTATTGATAAAGATGAGTAACTAAGACTGAAAACGCTGAGTTTATGTTCTATAAGAGAAATGAAACTTGATACTTACTTGGGTTGATCACATTTGTGAACCCCGTGTTATTATTGTGACAATGAATAAACAAAAATGTGAAAAGAGTGAGTATTGATTATAGCATGATCAGTGGAGGGAGTTCGTCTAGGAATTGTGAGTAGAGAAAAATTCATATGGTATTAGGCCACCCTTCGGTGTAGGGGGTATAGCCTTATCCTACAATTTGTCGAGGGACTGTCCCATAGTTTGTTGAGAGACTGAAACCTAGCTTTCTCCACTAGTTTAATGAGCAGAATAGCTTAGGGTATGAGACACCCCAGAGATTCGAGAAGTGGGGAAGCCGTGGTCTGAGAGTGAGTCATGTGATCTTTGGCCTAATCATACCTCATGATTGGTGAGTTTGGGTAGTCCAATCACACAAACAACGCCCTAATTAGTGTTATAGCTCACAATTTCAATTGAGGAAATAAGTAGGGTATAAGGTTGGTTGATCATTACCTATATAAATTTATGATGTGTCACACGTGCTAAGTTATGGCAAGTCGCGTGTGAATGAGGGGCCATGGTCAATATCTGAGAATATTGTGATAATGCACCTAGTATATGTGAGATAAAGAGTAATAAATGAGGAAATGATGAGTTATGATGTGTGTGTGTATGTTTTAAGTACTTGGTTTCCTATGCATGTGTTTGTTTATAATTGATATACTTTGCATAGGGTAGGTTTTATCTTATTTACTGAGTGGCTAGACTCACCCCTTCATTTAATACTTTTCAAGCTCTAGCTCAGTACAAAGAGGGAGAGACTTAAGAGGCTAGAAATTAGCATATTCCTATAGTATGCCTCTAGTTTAGATTTATTTTATGTAATAGCTTATGTTGCCAACTCTAGATTGCATGTTATCACACTTGCACTATTTTTGTTGTTACAAATGTTTGATTTGTATTTTGGGCCTGAGTAATTATGTATGATGAGATACAATTATTTATAGGGCTTAAAAATACTAGTGCAATGTAGAAAATAATGTTTTAGACATGTTTTATTCAATTTGAATACAATACAATGAAAAATTGCCTCCCCCTGTTTTTGGTAAAAAGGAGTTGCGGCGTGAATTTTGTTATACTATGGAATAGTGCATGTGACATGTTGTACCAGTAGTCCTAGGTCTAATGGACAGTTCCAGGTGTTAGAAAAGGCTTTTGACACTTGTTGAGGCTTTTGGACACCCATTTGTGTGAAAGTTATGAAAGTAGTTAAATGTGTTTGAGTGTCTAATGACTTATTTTAGAAGTAAAACCTGTGCTACTAGTTAGATCATGTTAAGAGTTTTTTGTAGACACCTAGATCACATCATTCGAACATCGGATGGAGAATTGAGGCAAGTTAGAAGTTCCTGACAGCAGAATTACTTGATTTTTCATGCAACATGCCGCGGCACATTGCGCAGATAGCAACACGTTAGGGTGCACAAGCCACGGCACATTGCCTTATATTATAGCACATGTTTTGTTTTTTCAACAGTTTTTGAATTCTTTCATTCCTCTGAGGTATCCCATACTTTAGAAACTTATTTTTACTCTGATATAAAGAATTTTGATTGATTTAAACTCTTTGTTATTTAGAAAACTTTAGATCTCTTGAATTTAAACTAAAACTTGGTAATCACTCTTGGAGTCAATCCCTTGATTATCATGAGTTTTATTGGTTAATTGTGTTTAGTGGAGTGAGATATTACGTTGGATGCCTAATCTCTTCACTTCTTCAAACTCTATATAAAGTTGTGGGAGGCTCCTATTGAGCATAACAGAGGCAGAATTGCCTTCGATGGCAATATAGCATCATAAAGCAGACCCTTCTCTTCCTTCTTGGATGGAGAAAAGAGTACAGTCAGTGCATTCAAGTATTGGAGCAAACTATGGTCAACCTATTGCTCCTTATCCCACTTGTTGCAACTAAGGCGTTCATAGCCTTGCAATTAAGGCAGTCGTGAGTCTAATGTAGACCATCGCATATAAAAACATGGCTTGAGGCATCACGCTTGGTGAGGATGGGTTATCTTGTTTAGAATTTCACCAGAGGATTTACCACCATCCTTACAATCAGAACTTTTCTTTTGTCCTCCTTTATCTCCCTCACTCTTACAAGGATTAAACTTCTTGGGTCTTGGTAGAGTAGTCAATTAAGTACTTAGTAGCCATAATTGCCCTAGAGTTTGCACCTTGCGTCTGTTAAGTTCTACTTTAACTTAGTATTTAAAGCCCATCCATGAAGTAGAAAAGAGCCTCCTTGTCGGATAGGCCTTTAATCTCGAGCATGATGGTAGTAAACTCTTTGATTGTAGTCAGGCTATACCAGTTGTCTTAACCTTCGGAGCTACCTCGAGCCTTCATTTTAGTATTGTAGGGAACAAAGTACTTGCTAAGTTCTAACTTAAATAGCTCCCTCGATATGCTTTTTGCACTACCATAGTTGAGCTACATCTAAAAGGAAAGTTAAAGCATTATTGATTTTGATTAAGTCATTTGTAACCCCCATGGCCTCAAAGTACTGTTTTAGGCTAAAGAGAAAGTTCTTCACAATTGTCGCATTACACACCCCATTGTACATTGTCGGTTTAGGCACCTTTACATTCTTGAGAAAGTAGTATTTAAGTATTACAACTAATATGACTGCCCCTGCATGATGATGAGATTCCCAACTCATGGTGAATCTCATCCATTTGAGAGTATAGACCTTGCAATTTGTCCTCGACGTATTTGCAAAGATCAACAAGATCATGTGTAAGGGAATAACTATCCTTCCCAATATCACAGCCAAGTTCTTCAATCATCAACTTGGTAGCAGGACATGACCTCAGCATTCTCTTAGATGAGATTGTTGAGTTGATCGTCGAGTTCTCTCATAATGCACCTTACAGTCTCTATGTGAGATTCCAAGCTAGCAACTCGGGGTTCAAGGGACTCACCTGCAGGAACCTTGCTCTTGCTTCACTTGGACTTGATATGAGTTTGCTCCTCTTGTATGCGAGCTTGCTCTTGCACTTCTACGCTAACAACCTTTCCTTTCTTGGTTACCATTGCGCAATACCTTCCTCAAGAACAAAACAATTGAACCATTGCTCTGATACCAACTGTCACGAGGTTAGTCTTTCAACCCTTTTGTAGCACTTAGACAATCTTATTGAAAGATGCTAAGTAAGCTTGATTTGTAGAAAAGTAGGATGCTTGACTAAATTGAGGAAAGGGAAAGCTTGAGAATAAAGGGTAGTGAGAGAGTTTGGGAAATGTGAGAGTTGTATTGCTTGAGAAGTTAAAGATGAGAGGAACTTAAGGATGGTTACAAATAAGGAGGGGTGAGGTATTTATAAACCTCCCCTTCATTCTAGGAAAATTTCCACCTCTTTAATGAATAGTGGAGATTAAATTGATCCTACGGCTATCACTGATTTTTTTAGATTTCTCTCCTAGCTATTTATAATAAATATCTATATATTTACATGAAAGTATTTAGAGATTATCTCAAAACATGTTTGGAACATTCTAGAATATTCTGGAGTATCCTAGAATATTCTAGATATCTTCACATTCTTCCATAAGCTTCTAGAACCTCTAGATCCTTTTAGGTTCTTTCAGATTGATCTAGATATTTCTAGATTATTCTAGATGCTTCTAGAACATGCTGGAACATTCTACATTTCCTCTTGAATGTCTTGAAATACTCTCTTAAGGTTAACTCAGAAGCCTCTTGGAGGGTTTTGAAGCCTTCGGCCCACTTAACCTCGCGAAAATGTTGTAACACTTATCTAACAAATCCCCCAACCCAAGATTGTATAAAATAATTTATTTATATTTAATATTTAGTTAGAACCTTAGAAAAATGACAATTAAAAAACCTCATAAGATTATTATTATAATTAAGGACCCTAATTATTAAATCTCAACAATAGAACATGATTCTTACTTGGAATTAAGAACCTATATGAGTGTACAAAATACCCTTGAGTAAACATAGAGAAAACAACTAATTGAGTTTGACTTGGAAAAATCAAGAAAAACCAATATTGAAATTATTATTATGGGTTAAAACTATTATTAATCTTAGTTGAGAAAATCCATGATTCACACTAAGGAATGTGATTAACATTAGTTTCAACCCATAATAGTAATTTTAGTGGTTCTAACCCCTGATTAGTAATTTAGTAGATTTTTTTTTAATTTTCTAAGTGGTTTACCTATATATCAACAAGCATAT